>NW_013665809.1:752722-762332 GCF_000517525.1 Limulus polyphemus | reverse complement strand
AATTGAATTATTATTCAATCATCAGGTACGTCAATTATTTACCTCCCCGAGGGGTAAATTTACCCCTGGTTGAGAATCACTGCTGTAATGTATCTTCAAAATATGGGACGGCTAGCACAGATAGCCCTCGAGTGGCTTTGCGCGAAATTTCACAAACAAACTTTCAACTAAGTTCGCGCATTTTGAATAGATGTGGCTCTTTGTATATTTAATTAATTCGAACCGTCTTTCCTGACATTCTCTCGGAACTATAAACATAATTGGTTTAATGCATCGGTCTTAACCGTTGGGGCACGAACGTTTGAAAGATGCTGTAATAAATTACAAAAAATAATAATTCCGAAAAATCTATTACAAATTATAACCCTGTTATTATTATTATTTTATTTTGTTACCTGCTCTTTTAAAGTATAGTACCAATCAGGCCAAATTTGAATTCGGGTGGGAGCGCAAATACTAAAAGAAAAAAAAAATTTACGGTGGGGGAGTGAATAAATAAAACAAGGTTGAGAAACCATGATTTTAGTGCAAACAGTGTGTATTATCAGTTATTTAGTGGTATACGACTATATTACTGACAATATTAGCTGGTCTGAAACTTAATCACTATGTTAACTTCATAATTCATATATTGCACACGACTGGGAACTCTGTACAGTTATATAACACCGTACTGGGTGTTTTATGCATTTACTAAATACTAGAATGTTTGTGTCAAATTGCCGGAAGCTAGTTTACGGTTTTACTTTGATGTATTTACACAAGGGTCCTTTTGTTGATACGACGCTGTTTTCTGTCAAGATTTTTAACACACACACACACACTTCGCATGTACTGCCAAAATCCACAGAAATTTATAGCATTCCTTTGAGTAGGGGTAGAGAACTGAAAGGGAAGGGTAAAGTTGAGTGACAAGGCCTCCTTTAAACTGGGGTTTATCGAGTCATCCCCCTCCCTATTCGTACTGGTGGCGCCACTTTGTTTTAATAGGAAGAGATTAAAGCGGGACTCGCACGCATAGTGTGACATAACACATTCTGATCAGAAAAGTGACGGAAGATGTGGTCGGAGGGAAGATGCTTTGTCTGGAGAGAATGTATAACGTTTTTCGTAAATCAGTTGGACGAATTATTTTTATGGCAGCTTTGTGGTGTTTTAATATAGGTGCTCATAAAATATAACTTTACTTGCTTTAATTTCATTGGTTGTGATTTTAGAAATTAGTAAGTTAAGGAGTACGTTTGCTTTCTAACTCCAATGGTGTAGGAAGGAGTTGCAAAGTGGGGGTGCTTGGCTTGACATGCAGATTTTACAATGAGATATTGAAAGTATAAGGATCTGCTAAAAGCAGCTCCCGTGCTGCCAAAGGCAGCTCAATGTAGAGGGGTCTGGGGGCATGCCCCCCGGAAAATTAATGTAATAATATAACTTACAATTGCTATATAAGTCAAATATGTAAAAGTTGGGGGTACTACAGCACCTCCGGTACCGACGCCTCTGAACTCTATTCGTTAGTGTTACGGACTAGAAATAATATCTATTCATAAAGTTGATCGTAAAACATGATTACAAGTGTAAATTTGAAATTGTAATAAAATTAAACAAATTCATGAATTAATTAGATGTAATACACGCAATATTATTAAGTTTGTAAGAGTTTCCTATTTGTGATTTTTATTGTTTTATACGGTGTAAATAAACTGCGTATACGTTAAAATCTGACTGCATTTTCTTGACATTTTAGGACATATTTTGATCCGTTATTTTAACAAACAAAAGCTCTATGAAAAGTAGTTTAATGCTTTGTTCATTTGTAAAATTTATAATTAAAAACCTGAAAACGTTATCACGTGTAAGCAGTCGGCGAGTGATTGGTGGTGTCTGGTTAACTTTTTTCGTCGTAACCTTTACTCGTTTCATGTTGCATGTTCAGGTCGTAGTTGGCGCATTGTTGCCACATTTTGATATCAAGGTAAATGTAACAGGGCATTTTTATGGTTTTTTTTTACCCCAAATAAGTAGTTTCATGCATTAATGAATAGAAATACAAATATTGTTACTCGGAAGCTGTATGCACTGCTATACAGTTTTTATGTTAAGATTTATTTCATCTGGAACTATGTCATCAACTTATCTAACGTGAGACTTCACGGTTTCTCCCATTTCAATCTTAATTCATTTCTTTACGCTATTAAACCCATCATGGAAATCACTGAAGATTAACGTGGCTCATGTAATACAAAGGGGGATTATTTTTGACGCATCTAATTTTTAATCTGTGCCAAGCTAAGACTTAAACTTCAGTTACACGGCCTCAAGAAAGACAAAAAAATGTTACTTACATCATGCCAGTGTAGTGATTTGTATCAGAAGTTGTTTAGTGTTCAGAAGTATTTCCATGTCGTACATCATGTCAGTGTTGTGATCTGTATCAGAAGTTGTTTAGTATTCAGAAGTATTTCCATGTCGTACATCATGCCAGTGTAGTGATCTGTATCAGAAGTTGTTTAGTATTCAGAAGTATTTCCATGTCGTACATCATGCCAGTGTAGTGATCTCTATCAGAAGTTGTTTAATGTTAAGAAGTATTTCCACGTCTGTATTTTTTTTAGTAATAGTTGTGTACACAGCACCATGAAACGTATTTAATAATTTATGTGAAAGATGTTTCTAGTGTTCGATCTAATAAAACTTGTTAGGGCGTGAGAGAATTCCAGACCCCATCCAGAGATAATGAGCAGGTTCACATTTGGAGGTTGTGCCTCGAGCCCCATCATTGCAGTATTGCACGAGGGCCTTAAAGGGGTCTAAATCCGGTCCTGATAATAGTGTGTCCGTGTTCATAAGGGGTAGTCATGTTGGTAGTTTTTAATAGAACGTCTGTAATGATAATCATATTTATCTGAACACCACAACATACTGAAACAGAAGTCAGAGTTTTGTAATTATCCAGTTTATTTTAAAGGGTTTAGTTATATGAATACGTATGTTGGCAGCTAGTTGGCCAGTGGAAGATATATATATAGTACCTTTATGTTTATAGCTCCTAAAATTTCGTTGTACTCTCAATTTATAAGGTGTTGTTAGTGTTATTATTGTCCATATACCTGATTTTCAAAAGAACATTTAACAAAGTTATAAAACACCAGCTATAAGAGCCAGATGTGGTGTTTGTGTGTTTATGACAAAGCCATATCGAGCTATCTGCTGTGTCCACCGAGGGGAATCGAGCCCCTGATTTTAGCGTTGTAAGTGCGTAAACTTACCGCTGTCCCAACGGGGGACACATGGGACAGACAGATGGGATAGTGTAAGGAAAATCATCCTGGGTGAACTAGTACCAGATTAGATGATTATTTTTTGTCACTGTAATTTGTTCAGATAGTAAAATTAAACATCTTAATGAACTTACCCTTAGAACTATTGAAAATCCATACATAATTCGCACAACTGTGTGTGACTTTCAAAACCTCAATACTAACAATACTATTGCAGAACATTATGTAAAAGAATATGGCCTACCACAAGCGGATAAAATTTTATCGGATGTCAAGATCTTATCTAAATGTCATCATTTTCTAGACAGAAAAATTAAAAAATTAATTTTAATCAAGAAAAAATAAACCTAAATTGGCCTTTAGTGTAGAGATGTTAATTGCATTTTAAAGATTTTAATATGTTGAACTTTGACGAAGTCACTATACACATTTATAAGGGTTGAAATATTATTTTATGTATGTATGTATTGATATAATAAGATGGGAAAAATACTTACCAATACAAATATGAAGAAAGGTTTTAGATACGTAACGTATTCTATTCTGAATCCAATTATGTTTATAGTTTATCTATTGGTTAACACGGTGTTTATTTAACATTGTTGGTTTGATTTGTCTTAACAATATAAATTCAAGAAGTTTTGATTTTATTTTCATATAATATGAACTTTCTAAACACGTGTATCAATGCTCGGTTTACGAATGATAGTGTAATGGCGAAATATTGAGCTAGTAAAGTTACATTCTGGAGACATGGGTCGTGATTTTATTTACGTTTATACATACATAACTACTTAATGAAGTTCTTGTTAAAACCACATCTATGTATATGTCTCGGAATAGTGAATGTAACTACAAAATATACCCCCTCCCCGCATAAAATGTAATCGGGTCCCCTACATTTATTCCCTTTGTTGGCAATTCTTAAGTTTGTCAGGCCCCCCTTTTGGAGGGGGCACATTTACGCTATTGGTCTCGAACAAAATGCTGTTTGGATTTCTCAGCAGACAAAAGACATTTACTGTGCTTTACAAGCCGTCCGACGTGGCCAGGTGGTTAGGGTGCTCGACTCGCAATCTGCGAGTCGAGGGTTCGAATCCCCGTCCCATCAAACATGCTCGCCCTTTCTGCCGTGGGGGCGTTATAATGTGAAGTCCAATCCCACTATTCGTTGGTAAAAGAATTGGCGGTGGGTGGTGATGACTAGCTGCCTTCCCTCCAGTCTTACACTGCTTAATTAGGGACGGCTAGCGCAGATAGCCCTAGTGTAGCTTTTTGCGAAATACATAACAAATCTGAAACGCTCTGAAACTGGAATTATGTATATTTTTAACTTTGCATTAAATGTTTCAGCTATTATATTAGAAGTTTAATTCCAGTTTACACTTATGGTGAAACTGGTCAATCAACGCTAACTCGCATTTTGCCAAGCTTTGTTTACAGTTAATTATATATATTAAAGACATCCAGTTTTTGTGAATCATTGACCTTTTATTAATTCTCTTGCATTTCTACAAGGCCAGGGGAATAGGGGGCGCTCGACTCGCAATCTGTGCCTCACGGTTTCGAATCCTCGTCCCACCAAACATGTTCGCCCTTTCAGCCGTGGGGGCGTTATAATGTGACGGTCAGTCCCCCTATTCGTTGGTAAAAGAATAGCCCAAGAATTGGCGGTGGATGGTAACGACTAGCTGCTTTCCCTCTAGTCTTTCATTGCTAAATTAGGGACGGCTAGCGCAGATAGCCTTCGTGTTGCTTTGTGGCAAATTCAAAACAAACTATTTCTACAATTTTTGTAGCTTTACCAGAATGTAACTTCTTTTGAGTTAGAAATAATGCTTTCCTTCCTCGAGGTAAAATACAATGTTTCACTGATTTTTTTTTATAAGAAACTTTCCATATTTTTTCAGTTTATCTGGTATTTACCCATCACAAGTACCGTTAAATAATGTAACCAAAGACGATGATACTTTACTTAAAATCAAAAGTTACACATTAAAGCTAACGACAGAAAATAAATATAAATCAATATTCTCAGTCTAGTTTATGGCGTGATCTTGTGGTTAGCAGGTCAGGTTGCATATCAAAGGGTCCAGTGTTCGAAACGTGATGCCGCTGAGCACGCTTTACACCCAATTATTTTGTTCAGAAATCCGTGTAAATACCTTGTGACGGCGAATGCCACAGAATGGCTATTCTTCCCAGTGGTCAATATTTCAAGCCCCCCCCCCCCCAGTGGCACAGCGGTATGTCTGCGGACATACAACGCTAGAATCCGGGTTTCGATACCCGTGGTGGGCAGAGCACAGATAGCCCATTGTGTAGCTTTGTGCTTAATTACAAACAAACAAACAACATTTCAAAATTAGGAACAGTTATACCTGACCATTTTTTTATATACACATATATATGTGCTTCAGGATAAAAATTCCAATTTCTCCAGTTAAGGGTTGCAACGCTTTTTTTTAAATTCCAGTATTTCTGGATTTTATTGGCTTAAATCCAGGGACCCCGGCAGGGATTCTAGATATTTTTACGTCATATTTTGTCTTAAAAATAAACAAAGTAACTGAATTCGTTATCCAAGTTAAATGATTGAAAAGTAATGCGAACAGAATAGGTATGATAAAACTTTAAGCACTTGCACGAATAGCTTTGTTATTAAAACTGTTATCTTATGAATGCTTGAGTCGGATCCTTTTCGTATGTGCACCACCAACATCCAGTAAGTAGGGTAGATCAACACCCAGAGAGTAAACAATTCACCTTGAGTACACATCGTTTATATGAGCTTTTAATGAAGTTTAATCAAGAAATCGCATTAAAAATCTATTTAATGCGAGCAGATAAGCAAATCTTATAGAAAGCGATTTTTATGCAGTTTACATCAAGTAAAGAACAGAAAAGAACATATTCAATGAATTACTTTCTTGAACTATCTAAACTTGAAGGCTTAAACTGTAGTTTAGTGTGTCAACTGTGTCCCACAAGAAACTTTTGAAAATTACACAAATAAAAAAAAATATAGAAATACTAAATCATACTTTACAATATTTTAAAGTCAAAATTAGATACTATTTAGTAAGTATCGTCACTGTGAGAAAAAGGTCATGCGATATCAATGACACCTTTCCGGTCCTGAAAAGGTTCATTATTTAATATAATTCCAAGCTTGCAGTCCCTTACCCTCAGTCTATTATTGTTCAGTGCGAAGGCTAGAAAAAAAAAGAATGAAGTTGAGATATAAATCTAAAACAGATTCTCTTTAGACTTTTCATTTTATTATTTATGGTTTGTTGATTGAAGTTAATCAGCGTTCACGCTAATAGTAGTAGCATATTGGTTTGTAGAACAGCAGCCCGTGACTTCTGGTGCCTTTTACGTTCTCCTGTCAAAGAGTCTGGTTGGATAGTGTTCCAGTCTATGAATTGGTGCATGCTGTCTTTCAACTGCGAGCGGTTTGGCTCACAGATGTTTATGCAAACTGCGTGAGAGAAAGAGATTAATTTCCTATATTTAATATCTACATATATATGCGTGAGCTTGTTGTTACAGATGTTCTTACCTTCGAGTGAGTTGCAAGAGGTTAACGAACGATCATGGGAAGTAACCATAGTAACCGCCTCTGAGGTTGCGCGATCAATGTCACGTGACTGCAAGGAGTGTGTTCTGTAACTAAAAAATGATGAAAAAAAGAACTTACTTTGTTTAATTTAGAAATTCGGCCTATCGCTTGTGTTTCTTATAGTGATAATCGTCTTTGGAAAGGAAATTAAAAAAGTACGAATTGAATACAAAAATGTTCCAAAAATAGTTGCAGAAAAGTGGAAGTTTTCGTTAGTGGCGTGTTTCAGAAGTGAAGGGGGAAGACTCATGAATAAGCATTAAAATCACATATACCAGTATATATGACAGTTAAATAGTACATCAGCTACAAAACAGTAAAAGACAGTTTTCAACTGAAGCGTCTTTGTACGAACTTGTCTTTTATGGATTACATTAAAGAGACACCATTTAATACGGCCTGGAAAATAATAGCTGTACACTTGTGTGTAGTTTTTTTTTATGTTAATTTAGCGTTAATTAGGTGTAATTTCTAAAGACCTTGTTGCTGTGAGACCACGCATCTGTTTCAGCGCGTTTTGCACGTGTCACTCGTCGTGGAAAGACATTCCTCCAACTTCTTCTCAGTTGATCATTTATTATTTTGGTGATCAGTCATTATTTTATTTATCATTCCTGTAACAATGTGCGACAGTAATACCTTCTGATGGCGAGTGGTTTTTTAAGACGGAATCACCGGTTTTCATAACTGTTCATTGTTGGAATTATAAAAACAAAAACTGGCTATTCATTTGGGTTTGTCCTCGTACACGTAATGGGAAAGTTGTCGACACGCTATTAAATAACCCGTGTTTATTCTAGAAAATCATGACATGGTCTTAAAATGTCAAGAACGTCACGTAATGGTCATTATCTCCATAGCTTGGCCATTAGGAATTACCAAGCCACTTTCCATTAATTCATCATGGACTTCATGGATGACTGCCAGTGACCATACAGTTGGAAACAGATTTAGTTTGGTACAGCTTTAAGTCAAAAGGCCTACTTCAGTCCTGCAGTGGCCACACAGCACCACGCAGGTCATTGGTATATTTTGTCGGTATCATTATAACTGGTAGCATTATCATTGGGCATCCTGTATTCTTCATACATAGTTCCACGTCTCGAATAATAATCAACAGGTTGGTGTAGAGAAAGAGCCCAATGCGACGAGTGTGTGTGTATATATATATATATATATACATAAACATGATATTCTCACACTTGTGGTACTTAAAATATTGTTCATACATATATATATATATATGTGTGTGTGTGTGTGTGTTTGTATAACTGGGTTAACTATCACGTCAATATATAAATACTATTTATTTATTTACGTCATCCGGAACCCAGTTATTCACCTCTCACACCAAACTTTGTCCTGATTCAGAACAATCTTCGACGTCATACTTCCAGAGCAGTGATCGGAAGTATGTCTCCCAGACTTCGAGGCTATTAATTTTGGGGGGTCTTTTTCTTTGCAAGATTAATTAGTCGGAATTTAACACTTTGAGGACACTCGTATACCATATGGTTCATTCGCTGTGATCAGTGAATAAATGGTCCTCCTACATTATATTATCATTTCAGCTACGTTGTTGATTTGGTTGAATAACAATTTGACTATAACGGTGGCTTGGCATGGCCAAGTGGTTAGGGCACTTGACTCGCAATCTGAAGGTCGCGGGTTCGAATCCCCGTCACACCAAACATGTTCGCCGTGGGGGCGTTATAATGTGACGGTCAATGTCACTATTCGTTGGTAAAAGAGTAGCCCAAGAGTTGGCTGTGGGTGGTGATGACTAGCTGCCTTCCCTCTAGCCTTTCACTGCTAAATTGGGGACGGCTAGCGCAGATAGCCTTCGTATAGCTTTGCGTGCAATTCAAACCAAACCAAACCGATTGACTATAACGTACTATCTCGTAAATATTATGGAGTTGTTTAAATCTTAGCAAGTATAAAAAAATTACATTAAACGTCGAACAATCGCATTTAAACCTCTAACAGTTCATCACTGGTAGCTTGGTCATAAAGCACAGTCTCGTCTCCCGGTGGGACAGTGGTAGGTTTGCGGACTTACAAAGCCAAAATCCGGAGCTCGATTCCCCGCGGTGGATACAGCAAATAGCCCAATGTTGCTTTGCTCAAGAAAACACACAAATATAATCTAATTATGATCTCATGTTATAAGGGTGTAACACGAATGCTTCAGTAAAAATCCAATTACCATGGTTACAACAATTAATATTACAAACAAACATTATTACTATGGGAACGAGTAATCGTTGTTTGTAAAAGGATAACTTTTGGAGCGCAAATAAAAATGCAAAAAAAAAAAGCTCCAGCCCCTCTTGTGGTCGAAACTGTCATCCTGCTTTCAAAGAAAAGCGGGTTCACTTGTCAAACTTGTATCTTTGTGAATAATGAATTAGATATGGTCGTGCCTCCTAGATTTAACAGAATTTTCGTTTTATTACAATAAAAATAAAACATTGTAACTGGCAATATTTTTTAACTTATAATGGTGCAAATGTCAACATTTGTGAAAAGTGAAACACCGGTTTTTCATTTTCAACTTGTACCACTATTAGTTAGCTGTTTTACATTTGTCAGAAATCAGATAAAGTTCAGAGAAGTACAATGTTTCGACTGACATATTTAAGTCGTTCTCCTTTTTAGATGGCCCGGCATAGCCAGGTGGTTCGAGCGCTCGATTTGCAATCTA
>NW_013665809.1:741713-751722 GCF_000517525.1 Limulus polyphemus | reverse complement strand
TTGCGTAACGCCATACATTCATATATACTGTACTGAACTTGTATTTACACTTTGTAGAACTGTTTATATGATTTACATCAATGTGAACTTAGTTTGGAAATATGGTGTGTGTGTGTGGTCATTTGTGTGTATACAACTATATGAATTTAGTTGGAAGTCAGTGTTTGTACAAAGTTATATAATTATTATTTTTTGTTTAACGCAAACTAAAGTTTATTATGAGACGTGTACGTCAAAACTATATAATGTTTTGGCGTCAATAATTTCATTCCGTTGTAATTTTGTTGGTTTCTGTGTTATTGTGTTTTAGTTGTCGGTCCAACTTTACTTCATTTTCTACTTTTATTACCGAACTTTTTCATATTGCATTTAGCTACTATAACTTGTGTCTTTTCTTTCTTTTTCTGACAGCTATTTACTTTAAAGCATATTATAGCTATTCGTTCAAAGAAACGGAAGAAAAAAATTCGTACAACTACATCCAATAGATAACATAGAACTGTTTTTCATGTTGTTGTTGTCGGAGATACAAGTAAATTTAATGAAGTGGTTAATTAGCATTTAACCCAGACACCATAATCCTAGACGCTCTTTTCCTAATTTATTCCTCAGGTAACGTAGTAACTTCACCAGTTTCGAATTCCAACAAACAGAATAAATTCTATGATAAATTGTCACGTTTTCCCTTTCTCACGACAGCAGTATAGACCCACTCATAGACTTTATATACGCTGACCCGTTCGTAACGAAAGCTGTAATTAGTTTGGCAAAGGAGGAGGGAAGAAAAGTCTTAGGTCTTTCCACTCTGCCTCACCTTAAAACACGTAAAACCATCACCGCACTGATAAAATATTATGTACTGTTCAAGTAGCGCGTGCGCTGTTTGTAACGCGAATAAATCAAAGGCTTAAGTATGTGTGTGCTTTAGAGGCATTATATAATGGTTCTAGTGCAGTAAATAACGTTAGTCTTTAAGATTCTGAAATAACACATATAAAGTTACCATTTATTACTTTTTAACTATATAACAAATCAAGTTAGTAAGAGTAAACACTATATAATATATATATATACCTGTTAAAAACGTTGATATTATTTGAGACTTCTAAACGTCTTCATTTTCAAGATATACAAAACATCTATTTTACTCATTGGTTTATTGTAAATCTACCGGACAAATACCTTGACACGTTGGAAACTCACTAGTCTGATGTTTTATTGTATTTTTGGAACTTTTTATCAGCTTACTATTCGCCCCCTACTGGCTCAGCGGTATGTCTCTGGATTTAAGATGCTGAAAACCGGGTTTTCATAATCGTGGTGGGTAAAGCACGGATAGCCTATTGTGCAGCTTTGTACTTAACTACAAACAAACAATCAAGCTTGCTATTTGTCCTCTTCTTTTTTTTCCATATATTTTCATATATTGTAATTGTTTTGTCTCAGTGACTGCTCATCATCTTTACATTGTGTTGTATTCTGATCAAAATACTTCTCTAACTTTGAACGCTTATTTTTGTTTCGAGTTCTTGGTAAGTTACTATCCATATATATTTTTTCTGTTTTTTCTACATGTGAATGTCTTGATTAACTGATATATAAAAAAATCCGTGGATTTTATACATTTTTAGCTGTTTTAAATATATTGACCAATTAATGGTCACCATTAATTTTTTTATTGAATGTCTTTTTTTATTTTTTAGACTTTTTGAGTTTGTCGACTTACTAATGGATTATCGTTTATGTTTTTGTCAAGATTAACGTAGATATTATTGTAAGTAAGTGTTTTAGATTCAGTCATATTTCAGTGGAAGTATTTCCATCCTCGACCTCAGTATTGTACATTAATCATTTCCTTAAAAGTGTCATAATGATTTGTTATTTCATTATGTTAAACACTCAGAGTGAGTTAACAAATATTTGTAATGTGTTACATTCTTTCCTATGTTAAACTCTCAGAGTTAGTTAACAAATATTTGTAATGTGTTACTTTCTTCCCCAGGTTATACTCTCAGAGTTCTTACAAATATTTGTTAACTAACTCTGAGAGTTTAACATAGGGAAGAAAGTAACACATTACAAATATTTGTTAACTGTGTTACTTTCTTTCCTATGTTAAACTCTCAAAGATAGTTAACAAATATTTGTAATGTGTTACTTCCCTATGTTAAACACTCAGAGTTAGTTAACAAATATTTGTAATGTGTTACTTTCTTCCCTGTGTTAAACTCTCAGAGTTAGTTAACAAATATTTGTAAGGTGTTACTTTCTTGCATATGTTAAACTCTCAGAGTTAGTTAACAAATATTTGTAATGTGTTACTTTCTTCCCTATGTTAAACTCTCAGAGTTAGTTAACAAATATTTGTAATGTGTTACTTCCCTGTGTTAAACTCTCAGAGTTAGTTACCAAATATATGTAAGGTGTTACTTTCTTCCTACTCTTCCAAGTGCTGTCAATACGAAAACAGCATACAGGGTAATGCAAAAGTTACACACCACCATTATTTTTGATAAGTGTTGCCCTTACTTCCATTGTGTTAGCAGCGATTGATCGCACAACCATCTTCATCAAGGTTAGTGAGCAAACGACCACCACTTGGTGAGTGACAGTAAAGTCTTCCGTCTAGAATTACTCAAATTAGGACCTGCTTCTTACTCAGTCCACGATTCCCACATAATGGAATTACTTTCACACGTTCTGGCAAAGTTTATATCATCCCAGCCAATTTTTCTAACAACAACAAAAAAAAGATAGAGAAACACAAACGTAATCTAGAAAAAAGTATAGAAAGGTCAAGACTTCGAAGTATCATAATGTTACTTAATTTTTGGATCATTCTTTACATCAGGATCGAAGCACGTGATAGCTGTTCGCTAGAAGTTTAGTCTTGTTAGCTTTTTAAACCACTATTTATCTTTATAAGGGTCTAGGTTATTATATTAATTTCCTCTTATCTCTGCTGACCGTCGTTTTCTTGGGTGCCACCCACCGTCTTATCTTAGTGCTTCCTCCCATAATTCTGAAACAATGTGTGAAATGACATAGGGGATATAGGGAGATGGGCTTGATTTTTTTTTCAGCTTCACATTAAGCAAATATTATGCTGTTGTGTGGATCTTTCTCTGTTCCCATGGTAACTATGATCTAGTAATATTTCGTAGTCAGTGGTTCGTCTCAGTGTAACACTAGCAATTCAGGTTTCCTTTGAGCTATATTTTGTTCACTACTAATAAGGAAGCCAAGAGGAGATACTTGAACCAAAGAGCTGGAAGAATAACTCGATTGTGTAGGATCAGTAGTGTAGTAGAAGTTCATTTTGTTTTCGGCAGGAATCGCTGTTCGTAACGCGGGAAAATTGTGGGCAGGCTAGGAACTAAAGGCTGTAATGGAGTCTGAAGAATTTTCATCTTTAAGCCTGTTATATTTTAATCTTCGTTTTAATAACTCGTAAAATACTTCAAATGATACTTGGATTTTATATTAAATCGACAAATACTTCGAGCATCGAGATGTGGCACATGCGCAGTCGGTTTGCTTGTGAGACGGGGGCGCGTCATGGAAAGATTACAACCGTTGTTTGTTTCGTCTTTCCCTCTATATACATCTCCCTAAGTTTAAAGTCGATAATTTAGGCTTAAGAAACGGGTAAGTTGATAAACGGATACAAGAAAGCAGTTTTCATGTCATCACGAACAAATAAGTATTTATTTTAACGGTTTTATTTTTTTACTCTTTCAATCTCGTGCTATCATTGTGTACTTTTCATGGACACGGTTGTCAAGTTGACATTGAAAGCTTTTTTCTAAGCTGAATAGTTTTAACGGTTAAGCTGACAGTGTAGTACCAGTAGTTAAAAGTGCTGATAGAAAATATTGATTTTAAGCTGTTGTGTACTGGGGGTCAAGTTAGTCATGTATATATTTAATTCTTGAATTTTCATATTAATAGAATTTGTAAAAATGCACTTGTATAATATATCAGACTTTAACTTTAAGACATGTTAATTACAATGGGTGACTTTACTATTACTATTAGGATGTGATCCATCTACATAGTTGTACTAACTGTTTTTGTTAGTAAGATACGTGGATGTTCCTGAAAAGCAGTGTTGGGTCATGCAAGTTTATGACTATTGATATGCGTACTACATAAGTTACGATTATATTTGTATGTTAATACGAAGCTATGCAGGCACTATTAATAATTATGTTATTCGACTGATGTCAGGACTGAGTAGGCACTTGAATATCAGTGCACTGATGTCAGGACTGAGTAGGCACTTGAATATCAGTGCACTGATGTCAGGACTGAGTAGGCACCTTGAATATCAGTGCACTGATGTCAGGACTGAGTAGGCATCAGTATACTGATATTCAAGGCGTCAGAACTGAGTAGGTACATTGAATATCAGTGTACTGATGTCAGTACTGAGTAGGCACCTTGAATATTAGTATACTGATGTCAGAACTGAGTAGGCACATGAATATCAGTGCACTGATGTCAGGACTGAGTAGGCACCTTGAATATCAGTATATTGATGTCAGAACTGAGTAGGCACATTGAATATCAGTGTACTGATGTCAGAACTGATTATGCACCTTGAATATCAGTGTACTGATGTCAGAACTTAGTATTCACCTTGAATATCAGTATACTGATGATAGAACTGAGCAGGCACTTGAATATCAGTGTACTAACATTATTGCTTGAATAATTAAGTTAATAATATGACATTGACATTAAGCACAAAAGTATATATATTTTTACACTTACCCTACATCTGTTCAGGCTGATTTATTTAATGTATTATTATTATCATTATTACCGCATTGATATCAAAAATAAGAAGGTACCTTTGTATTTTACTGAAGAATTTACTCCTGAATCTGTGATATGTTGCTAAAGTTACATTTCAGTGAACTGCTACGCTATAAATCATGTATTGTTAAAGTTATATTGTAGAGTATTGCTACATATTGTAATTGTTATATTTCTAAAGTTATGTTTCCATGTATTGCTACACTATAACTGTCATATTTACTAAAGTTATATTTCAGTGTACTACTACACGATAATTTATATATGTATATTGCTTAAGTTGCGTTTCAGAACCGTTGCGTCAAGTAAAGCTACGACGGTTAGTGCAAAATCATATTTAACAATTACCTGTATTATATTTGAAGTGATTTTGTTAACCATTAAAAAAAGGGTTAAGACTGTGCACTAAGCACGTTAAGTTTCGTTTTAGAATAATATCACTATGATGGTTGATGAGTTAACGATATCATATTACCCCTGCATCTCTTTTTACACATTTTATCCAGTATTGTTGACGGTTTCTATATGTTGATATTCTAAAATTCGTATTGGTATAGAAATGCCTTTTTTCTTGGTCTGATTCGGTTACAATGTAGTTATTGTTTCTAAATAATTAAGTTAAATAATACAATGTTTAAAGGTCACAGTGTTTGTGTATTGAATTACATTGTTCAATACAGTAGATATGATTTCTAACGAAACTATTATTTGTATCTTTGTTGTTGTTTTTCTTATATAATAACCCTATGCGTATGGATAGGTAAAAGTGCGCATGTTCACGATTTTTTTTTTTAACAGAGTTGCTTACATTCAATATTAATTTGTTGTCATTGTTAATATTTAGCGTAGGGCTGCACAATGGGCTATTTGCGCTCTGTCCACGGGGGTAAATCGAACCTCGGATTTTAGCATTATAAGTCCGGAACTTGCCGCTGACCCATCGGTGGATTCAAAATTTAGCATTATATAAGTTTTTATTTCTTAATTTCAAAACGAAATATTTAAATAAATTCTCGATATTCACTAATATGTATCACGTGACACTTCCTTGTTCCGATTTGCCTATTTTAGAATCTCTTTTCCACCCATATATTGCTTTCATAAGTTTCCGAGGACTTACTTTCAAGTTAGATATCTCTGAGCTAAAAGGAAAACTTACAGCATTTGGTTTACTTGCTTTAAAATAAACAGAAAATAATGTGGAGTTTTACAGTTTAAACTCGAGATTTTTATTTTTAAAAACGTTGATGTATTCTAGTGTACTATGATGTTTACTTATGAAAGTTTTATGCAGGTTTCTGATAAAAGTCGATAATTTCTATTGAAGATCATTTAGGCTAGTCTTGTCACATAAATTACATAGTTAAAAGGAGATGAGGCTTAAAAATCTACAAAAAAAAACTTCCGAGTAATTTATTGTAAACTGTTAGGACGAAGAATGCTGTAATATGTTTCAACATTTAACTATTTTAATAGCCCGAGTTCTCCCATGTATGACTACATTACTTTTCAAAATGCTAATGATAACGTATTTACTCTGGAGTATATTGCTTCATAAATGTCGGGTAGATAGTTCCAACCATCGTTTTTTGTAAGTGGGTTCAGCGAGGTCGACGAAGATTTCCATACCAATAACATCCAACAGGTTGTACGGTTAGTGAGTAGTTAGTTAGAAGATAGCGTGAAAAAATTCAAGCGCCACTATTTCTATCACTTTGGCGCCACATAACTTTAACCACAGTTCGTCTCAGCTCGTTCAACTCAAAGTTTTATGTTTGTGAATTATTTATTTTTTTTTTTTTGTTATTGGAGATGATCACCTCTTTCTTGGACTATTTCTTGTTTCTTCCGGGTCTTCTTCTTCCTTAACTTCAGTGTTTGACTGTTTTCTCTTCTTCTTTCTTTTTTTTTTTCTTCGCAATGTTTGTTTGTTTTCATTCTAAGTTCGTCTAGTTTACTTTAACAGCCGAAGGATTTTTGGTGTTTTCCCTTAAGGTAAAAACCATGTCTGTTGAATTTGTTCAATAGATTTTTTTTTGTTATGAAATGTATTAAAAATTATTTGTCTATCAAATTAACTGGATATACTAGTTAATATATTAAGTTTGCGAATAATATTTACCGTTCCATTTTTTCCTTATCCTAATAGAACCTTCTGCCACAAGTAAGAAACCTTTTGGTTATGATTTTTTTAATTTTTTTTTCTACAGCAAAGATATTTTCAATATTAGCCCTGAACAGTGCCTTAGCTACGCAAGTTTTTAGGGGTAGCAGGCAGGTATCTTTGTAATCCGAAAAAAAAGTTTTTTTTGGGGGGTAAGGCCTAGTAGCCATCCCGGCCACATCTATTGTCCTGATTCTTTTTTTCCTAGCTTGATAAAGCTCTATTTAAGAGTTGCTTGTAGTCCAGTGTATTTCATGGTTAAAAGTTTATTCCAGATTATGCGCTCCTATAAATTTATTTTCTGTGGGAATTTCGTTGCCCTACTAAAGACTGAATCGTGTTTATGTCTCTGTAAGTTCTCGTGCACGTTGGTTTACATTAATATTTATAATATTAAATTGAAAATAAAGACTACAGTCTGCGAAGTGCATTTTGGACGAAAAAAAAAAGTTTTAGATCAAACTCAGATTTACTCTATTCTTGAACTTAGTATGCGTAACAGTAACAAGTATTTGTTTTTCTTTGTTATTAAACGAGACACGCCCAACGTTTAGAAAGACTCGTATTAGGATGTGAAAACATGCTAGTGAAGGATCCAGTTCGTCTCACAACAAACGATATCCTTCTTCTCACACCCACTCGGTTTACACGATGTTTAATGAAAACCGTATGTACATTTCTGGTTAGGCATTTTTACCTCTCTCTCGGATCTCTCCCACGAGAGGACAGGGGGTTCATGACACTAATTAATCTAAATAATTACACTAAGGTTTTGCACAGTCGGTTTCTAAAGTAGTAGTAGAAGAAGAAACGAGTTTTTGAACATGATAACGGGAAGAGAATAAGTGATTTACCGGTTGCTCTTTGTTTTTGTTTAGTTTTATGACGAATGATTTAACTAATCGAAATTTGTTTAAAAAGTTCCCAGGAAAGTTGAAAGTCTTGCACTAAGGGAGGTGATTCCTTTGTACCGCGAAGTGATTAAAACAAAATGACGCTAGGCTAGCACGTCTTAATTACATATTCTTACACGTAGAGGGCTTTTTTTATATTTACTGTTACGTAAGATAGGGTTTACGATTTCCGGAATCTTAGGAGAGTTTCGTATGTAGAAGGGAAAATGAGTTTTCTTGAACATTTGAAAGCTAGATCTTTTAACTGGAAATATTTGGAGTGAAATCATATAGTGTTTCAGGCTTAAAAATGTGAACGTGTAAAATAGATCTCGTGATGTTATTTGCGCAGAAATATTTTACAAAACCGATCGTTTCCTCCATAAAATGTCAATTAAAAATAATGTATATGCACGTAATGGTTGTAGCTTGTGAAGTTTTAGAATTTCAACAAGGGCGAGTCCTTAATATAAACCTTTCGCATTGTAAATATGAATTGACTTGAAATTTCCATTCCAAAGATCCTTAGAACGCTGAGAAAACATTTGACGCTAATTATTTTTTTACCTTAAGATTTGTCCTTAACACAGTTTTTCTTGTTAGGAACTGGCTATACAAGAAAAAATTTAATTAGGTCACGTGTCATACATGCTTGAAAGTTTTCTTCAGAAAAGAGGTATATTATTCAATTAGATTCAGAATTTGTTTAATGTACGATGAATTTGCAGGATGTTAGTGTAATCCGTGAAATTAATATATTGTACGTAAAGGACAACCACTTTAATTTTAAGATTAAAATTAGTAAAAGGCATATCCTTCAATACGTCTTAGGGTCCAGCTTTTTCCTTTTTCGATTCTATAATGTGCAGAAAGGTGGGGCTCGGAACTTGTGCAGGGGTTAATGGTTTCCTTTATCCATGCGCGTGACAACAAAGACTTTCAGCTTATTGGACAGACGCGTAAGTCGCAGTATTTTTAAATTAACGGTTGCTTTTTATGTGGTGTAATGGGGAGGATGTTTACCTAATTACCGGATGCTGTGACTCTCTATAACAGTAAGCGTGCTTACTGGAACATCTGTTATGTTTTCATCACACAATGCGTGCTTAACGTAGGCAAAGGAAACGAATTATCCAGTTATATACCACATCAGGACGTACTTTTATGTATGTAGTAATGAAGAATTATTTTCTACACCTGTTGAGTGCACATATGTTTCAGGTATTATTATTAATACAACGTATTAGTGAAACTGATAAATGGCTGTTTAGAAACGTTTGTTTTTTCGTTGGCATTGAATGAATCAGAACATGATTTGTTTCGAATTTGACTGGCTCAAGTTGATACACGTTTGCCGTCAGCCAAGTCCTAGTTTATCATATGCTGCTATCCCAGTGAGAAGAGGTACTAAAATATCCAAAGTTAGAGCCTAGAACGAGAAATGTTTGTGAAATATGAACTAAACCACGAAATAAGTACAAACGGGAGTTTTCGCGGATTTTTTTTTTTGGATCACACATTTGGAGGGACAGTGCCATTGAATTGAATGCCCATTTATAAACTGTTTATTATGTTTACACGGCAGAATCAACACATGGCCATATAAAGCTATAGGTTAGTATAGTTTCTAGAAAGTTTCAGACCCATGCTGCCCGAGTATTATCAGATCATAGTTGTTAAAAACAGCTTTGTAAAGTTTACATTATCTAGTAATAGCAGTTTCCTTAAAAAAAAAAAATTGTGGAGGAGACTACTGATTTTTTTATTTTGTCCTTATTAAATACAATAATTCAATTAATTGTAATGATTTTAGAAAATTTCACACATTTGGTTTGATTATGCACATACACCATAATTTTAAATTTCTTGCTTTGCAGAGTTTGATTTTAAATGTAATACTTCCCTAAATAAAGTTGTGTTCAAGTTTATATGATTTATTGCTTCTAGCATTCTTATATGTTTAGGAAAGAATATTGTGTTTATAAGATATATATTGTTACGTCTGTGTTCATTTGTTAATTTTTCGTTAGAAATTCTTTCCGAGAAACTTACTAGCGATACAAGTATTTTCTTAAATAAAACTAGTTTATTCTTTCTCAATTCAACTTTGTCAATACACTTAATTTCCACT
>NW_013665809.1:739320-741692 GCF_000517525.1 Limulus polyphemus | reverse complement strand
ACTTAAATAAAACTAGTTTATTCTTTCTCAATTCAACTTTGCAATACACTTAATTTCCACAGTCACTTTAACTTCAATAACGTTATAATTCACAACGAACGATTCAGACACTTTACTTACTACCGCGCTTGACTCAGTTGTCCGTCTCCATCTCTGCCTGTCTGTAATTATCTTTATCTATGCCGTCACTTCTAGTCGGTCTTATATATACGAAATAGAGGGCGTCTGGAGAACACTCGAGCCTTCACGAACATTCTAGATACTCATTACGTGTTACCAGCGTCATGTGAATTCCCTGTTATAACAATATATATAATACACTTTCAGAGCTTTGAGGAAGAGGTCATCTTATAAAATAGAGATGTGTATTATGTTTTTAGATTTTGTTTTTTTTCCCAGCCTTTTCTGTTAACAAACAAATTAAATTTATTACAGATGTATCAGCAACAGTATGATGGGCCAGTAATAATAAAACAAACTTGAAGTTTTATAAACTATTTAAGTTTTAAAGAACATTTTACCTTAACATTTAACACGTTTATTGTTAGTGCTCAACTAAAGTGAATGAACTGTTTTTTTCTTCTACTGTAAATTTGCCTTCCTGTTAAACTAGCTCTGTTTACTTTAAAAAAATTCACAGTAAGACCAGTTTGACCTTTTAGTAGCTTTCCTTCATGCAATTAACCAGTATCCTTAAAATCATTTTTAGTATTATATATTTTTACCATCTGTTTTGGAAGATATTTTTAACTATAGTTTTACATTTAAAATCTAAAGAAGAAAGGTTAGGTTAGGTAATAATAAAGTTATGAACTGTAACAGATTGATTATAACATTAATCTTAATCAATAATTTTTTATAAATGTACCTAGTTATTTACTATTTGTGTTTGTATTTTTCTGTAATTTGTGTATGCCAGATACAGTTCTTTTTTTTAATATGGATATTCCAAGACTATGATTCTTCTTTCTGGATTTAAGATATTTGTTATTAAATCTGAGAAATCTGTAAATCTACATTTTTATATGGAGCTAGAAGTACACCCATATTTAATTACTTAATACAGCATCATTAGGGTTTGAAACATTGACTCTTTCTGAGTTATTATGGTGTTGGGAAATCGAAATGAATAAACCCATAGGACTACAGTCATAAATGAGTGCCAGTTCCTAGAAATCGATGCTAGTGGAAAGCTATCTTGTTGTGCATGGTTCATGAACCCATAATCTCATTACATATACATTTAATAGACTAGAAATTCAAATGATTGGATAATTGCATAACAATATACTTTCAGTTCTGCTATTTTTAGTAATTTAATTTTACATGTTTGATAAAACTGCATCAACCAGAGTGAATTATTAGTAAGGTTGGTACAACAAAGGTAATTTGAAAAGGTATTTATTCCATGTCTGTCTTAAAATGCTTGACACGGTAATATCATAATGCATTTAGTAAGTGTATTGCTGTATATATTCATAAAAACATATTAATCAGCCTAATGTTAAAGAGTATTTATTACTTCCTATGCACAATTAACAAACAAAGAGTATTCATCCTATTAAACATGTTACATAGTCAGGCTATTACAGCATATGCTATTGAAGGGGTTATTTTATGGTGTTGTTTTACACCTCATATAAATATTTTACTTTACTTTGTTGATCTTTTGTACATTTTAAGTCTTTCTGCACAATGTATTTATTCATGTAAGTCACAAACACTCATTTCCAAGATTAATAGGGTTTCAGTGTTAAGTAAATAACTCCAGGTTATGACACCTTTGTAAAATCATAATACACATAGTCAGAACTTTTAACAACTGTTAAGAAATGTATAATAGTACAAAAGGCATCATTATTAAATTTTTAAGCTTTATTTGAACCATTTAAACAACATGTCATGCTAAAGATGCAGATAATCACATTCCAATTTCAAATCAAAGCTTGATGTACAACACTGAAACTTGATAATCTTTCTCTGACTTACTTACCATAGGAAACTTTGCCTCTTGTAACCCCTTATTTGAGCATCATTGTTCTGCTTTGATTGTAAGTAAACACTGAAGGGCCATAGTATATCAAATAAATATCAAAGAAATTGCTGGAAAGTGCTACCAGAATCAGAGCTACGGTGAAAAACTAAGTAAGTAGTAACTTAAATGCTTTCCAGGAAATAGGTTTAAATTAATAATACAGTTACTTTCTATAAAAAATTATCTTATTATTTTTGATCATATTATACATAAACTTGGTTTATTGTAATGCATTTTTCATCTTTATCAGCTGACCTTGTATGTATTGTTACGTCTCCATTTCGTTAATTGATTTTTCCGTAACTTCGTTCCGACGAAATTTTAACGACACAAGTCT
>NW_013665809.1:734860-738853 GCF_000517525.1 Limulus polyphemus | reverse complement strand
CGCCACAGTGGTCATGTGACTCGCTGACGCAACAGTATCAATCTATCCAACAAATCATTTTAGGATAATATTTCGTGCAGAATTGTATTTGCTTAGTGTAATAAAATCTTCAGAATCACATCATTATATGAGCTATAAAGTTTTAGTGTCTAAAGAACTTGAATAATAGTTTATTCATCATAACCACAAAGTAAAAAAAAAGACATAGGTAATATTAACTCTGTACTGTCTAGCTGTCTCAAGAATAACAGCATTAAGCCTATTGCCATATGAAATATTGCATCTTAAGGACAAGATTCAGTAGCCCTGATATTATAAAATAAATTGTAGTTTTATATGACAAGTGAATAAAAAAATCAAATGTTGGCAAAATATAATTAGACAGAGGACATGAAAAATTACATCAATCCTCATCATCACACGTACAATGAAAACTGTTGTCATACAAAGAAAATGTTAAAAATAATAAAAAGGATAAAGAAACATGTTTAAAGATAGTTAATGCACTTAGTACTGTATGATAATTAGAATCCCTGTTTAATTTTTGTTTTTATTAAAATCTCTGTATAATTGGTCAGTTTTATAAAAAAAAAAATCAAAGAACTATGCAAAATAGTGTTTTTTGTTTCAAGTTGACAGAATATATACCATAGACTAATAACTTCAAATCTTTCTTCACTGATCCTATATGGGTTTCCAATAAGAAGGGTATAGAATAGCTTTTAAACTGCACAGCAACTGTAGGTTATTTTATTACAATGTAAATATTAGCTATAAAGAAGGAAAACGAAGTGTCAGTTTTTGATTCAGACTAAATGTGCTGGGAATACAGTTTAAGAGTGAGAGTGTGTGAATTTCTTCTTGTATGAATATCAAATGAAGAACACAGCTGTTCATTGCCATGTAACCTGGGGAGTGAGCTAAGTGTGATGAATTCTGAGCTCCGAGAACAAAACCAATTTGCCCAGTATGGTTTCTATGAAACCATGTGGGATGGTAATTGTGCTTATACATGTTTGAGTTCTTGCAGATCGGTGGCTAGCCTAAAGCATTCCCTACAAATGTATACAGGCTGTTATAAGCATAAATGGAATAAATTATTTAACATTGGATTTTAACTACAGTGTAAAATTCAGTATCTTAATGTTAACTTAAATCTTCTTATGTTATATAATTCTGAAGTTTTAAGTGTTTGTCTCATTTTAATTCTTTATAAAAGAAAATGATAATAACTGAAAGTAATATAAAAAGTTAAATAACATCAGAATGTTTCTTTCTTATTTTCATAATGTAATATTGCCTGACTTCTTATTCAAAGCTATTTGTGCATTTGTAAATATTTTTTTTTATCTGTAACACTTGTTTTAGCTGAGATATAATGTTTTAATTCATGTATGAATTAATGAAATAATCACATAATTTTTAGAGAATATCTTTATAATTCCAGTGGCATTGTATTAGCATATATTTCTTTGCTTTTTCATATGGAAATGCACTCTATGTATCATGTGAGAAAGGAGGACTCAATTATCACATAGGTCATCACACACATGACAAATCTTTTCAAGTTTTGTTATATTTATTTAAATATTTTTTTTTGTGATAAACAAATTTTGAAATAAAAACATTTAATGGGTTTTCAAATGACTAAATGTATATTTGCAGGAAAGGTTGTGGTATTGTTACTACTTCCAACTAAATAAGTGGTGATAGCAACTTTCTAAAGATGAACTTCTTTTCTTATTGGCTAATAATGAGTTGAGCTGATTTTATTATTGCCTTGTAGTAGTTTAGTTACTTCTTTGATTGACTACTGATAAATTTCTTCCCAGCCTAAAAAAAAACAATCATACACACTTTCTTAAAGCCCTCTCACAGATATGATTTGTTATTTCAAACAGTTTTTCTCAATCTAAGAAACTAACAATCACTTAACTTTGACAGTAGAAGGCTTCAGATCTCTCTTGTGTTTCTTAATATTCCTTATTGGGAGATTAACAGAGTTACTTTGTAATGGCAGTCAAGTGTGTCCAATTATGGGTTAGGGTGAAGGACATCTGATAGGCTGATTGTTGCATGCCTCACTGAATTTCTTCTAACTTTATTAATTAGCAGGCTTCAATGAGAAGAAGTACCATTATAGTCAAAAGTATTACAAGTACTATAAAGCAGGAAAAGCACTGTATATATTTTCCACTATATTTGTAATCTTGGTATCCATGTAAAATCAAAACTAGCACTTTGTGTCATAGTCAATTGTTTTCCAACCATGTCAAAGTGCAGTTAACCAAGTGAGTTATCAATAACCTTGAATAATTATTATAAATTAATTTTAAAATTTCATTTGAAATTGAAGAAATAAGGAGTATTTTAATTATTACAAATAAATGAAAAGCAGAATATTTTTAAAATTGTTAGTGATAGTGATGTTAGTTATAACAACAGCAAAAACAAAACCATTCTGGATTACCATTATTAATGTTATATGATGAGATCAGAATCTGTGTGTATCTTATTATTTCCTTACCAGTAGGTAGATCCTAATGTGTGACATACTTTACTTCTGCATAGAAATCACATGACTCAATTTTCATACCCAAATTTGTACTTGCTTTTCCATCCCAATTTTCATACATTCCATACTTAATTAAAATCACCAGGTAGATATGTAGAAGGACATTTTACCCAGGTAAGTTAATATACTTGTTATTTTAATGATCCATTGTAAAAAGAGATAACAGGTAGGGAACCTCAGAGCAGGTGGAGAGCCTCTGAAGTCATCAGTGACTCATCTGAGGCTTAGAACTGATGAGCTCAGAGGTTACTTCATGATGCTGATATGACAGAACTACCAGGGATACTTATAACATTACTGAACTGATTTCCAAGACTTTTGTCTACAGAATATAAACATCTCATTCCTTATTAAGCTGTGAAGTAGTTTTAGTATGAAGTTGGCATTGTTTTTAGTTAATATATTAAGGTGTTGAAACTTTAGTTTTTAAAGCAATAATAGAATAATACTTAATTTTCTTCCTCATATAATGAAGGATTTTTTATTTTATAAGTAATGTAATAAGTATGTTTTTGGTTCTGTATAATTTGTTTTTGTAGCAACCTATGAAAAAAATAATGTACTTTTCTTGTTTGCATCAACTTGTTTCTTTAGCTGGACTTTCTTTTATTCAAAGATGTAAACCGTTGTATTTTTTTGTTTTTGCAGGGTGTGGATAATGAATCAACTTATAAGACAACAGGTGCTGGCAAACACAATCTCTCTAAACCTTCTCCACGAATGGACAGTTATAGATTGTCCATGGCCAACTTAGAATGTAAGTAGTGGATGTTCTGTGAAGAATGAAGATGTAAGCATATGATTTAATCTAATGAATGATTTAAACTTACATTGATTAGTATGTATATGAAAAGGATTCCTCAGGTAATGAATATTTATGGTCATGATAAGGATCATGTAACTTGACAAGAACTAGTACAGTAAGAAGGCCTGACTGATACATAATACAAGTAGTATTCTCAACATAGGTAAGAATTAATGCCTCTGATAAGTATCCACAAGTTCATAAAACTGATTTATAAGTAACCTGATATATTTGATTATTATCGTAAAATCAACAAAACAAATTTGTACTTTGTTAGCATACAAAATATTTACAAGAACTGATTCACGTAATAATTATTGGAACATAGAAGAAGACCCCTTCATCAAAATGGTTACTGTGTATCTGATAGACTGCCATAGTTCTTAAGTAAATATTCATATGCAAGCTCAGTTTGTAAAACAGTAGAATTTGTCAGCACTAATTCATTTAAGGTAAGAACTTCTATATGGAATCAAAACGTGGTCCTGCATAAGCTTGTTTCTAGAACCTAAACAAAGCTTCAAATTAAACTACCATATTTTTTGGTGTATAAGACACACTTTTTTACCCCAAAATTTGATGTCAAAATCTGCTTGCGTCCTATACACCGAAG
>NW_013665809.1:710041-734827 GCF_000517525.1 Limulus polyphemus | reverse complement strand
CTAAATAATAGTAAACCTTTTTTTGATTTACGGTATTTTGATGTTTTGAGCTCTTTTGTGTTTAGAACAATATATACTAATTTTGAAAGTATCAAATTGAATTTTTGTTCAATAAAAATCTTTCAAATGCTACTGTAGTTTTTTCCCCAAAACTTTGTCTTCAAAATAAGGGTGCGTCTTATACACCGGTGGGTCTTATATTCTAAAAGATACGGTAGCTTAAGAATAATGCTAGATGGGTATGTCAGATGAACACTGTAGTATGTATACTATTTTATTAAATGTTTTACAGTCTTCAAATTTTTCTGTTGGTAGACTGACAAGGTAGTATTGTGTTAATCTAATGATTATTTTAAAATTTTGATGGGTTTTGTATTTTCTAAAACTACTAAGTTTGTACACATTTCTTTGTCTAAATGCAAGATTGATTTTTTTTCTCTTTAAAACTTTTATACAAGAATGTGTTGTCAAATTCTTTTACAAATTTTTACTGATGTATCATATAAAAGTTGGTATTATAACCAAAAGCTTGTGAAAAAATGTACTTTTAATTTTTTTTAAACATCATATATAAACCATCAACAACAGTATTCATAAAGAAAAATTCCTATATTCTTGCATCATCATATTTCAAAGGAGTAGATGTATTACTTTTTGTTAATTACCCTTATTTAGGCACTGCTCCTGACTTATTTTTATAAACTTTTGCTTTTTCAGCCAGCCAAGATGTAGAACTTGATGCAATATTAGGAGAACTTTGTGCCCTAGGATCCCATTTTGATAGAGAGATGCACAGAGGCCATGCTAGGAGTGTATCAGGTGATAATGATGGTTTGAGGTTGTCCAATTCTGCTACAGAGGCAAGTCCAGAAATTCACAGAGCTGCTCAACAAATATCTCGACAGTCTGGAAACAGCCATTCTAGTTCTGGAGGAAGTAAAACAAAATTTGAAATTGGAGGACCTCAGGTATATGTAACGGAAAGAGATGAGGGTAGTCGAGGTCAAAAACACGAATTTGGACTTAGAACCGATAGTCCAGATAATGACTCGGCTTTTTCAGATAATGTGTCAATGCTGTCTTCAGAATCATCTGCTTCTTCAGGAGTTGGAGCAAACAGGAGTGATGTATCTAGTCAAAATATATATGGACGACCTGGTCATGTACCACAAACTTCACAGTCATCTCAGGTACAAAAGCTTTTAACTAAGCGAATGGTCATTGAAACATTTTATGAATAAATAAGTTACATAATAACTAATAATAATAAAAGAGCACAATATCATGTATAGTAATTAGTGAAAAAACCACAGTAAACAGAACATAAAAAAAAAGACATAAAATATGGAAACCAAAACAATGCCATTTTTCTTTGTATGAGAAATTCTGGCCTTCAAATTGATTGGAAATCAACAAGAATTTTATACAAAACGGATAACTACATAAAAAGAAGAATCATTGAAAGTTGCCTGCCTAATTTCAACACCTCCCAAGGTCGCTTTAAACTTAACAACTTCCTGACCTCCTGTGTCCTTAAGGGAATTCCAAGATCATAGGTCACGTAGGCATTTTTTTTACCAGTTTTTTTCCTGCCAGAAGACAATGTGAGACTGAAGAGGATGCATGTGTCAAAACTAGTTTCTCTGATATCAGACTTCTGACAGTTTGTTCAATTGACTGTGGTTTTTCACTAATTATATAATAACTGTTCTCAATTCCATAAGGTCCTTAATTTTCATCATTCTAGATTAATAAAAAATAAAACCACACTTTATAGTTAATAGTTTTGGTTTATACGTACTGATAAATCCATTAGTAGCATTGCAGTGACTTTCAGTGCATTGTTTTTACTTTTCTCTTATTGTACTTTGCCCTCTTTATTGTAATAACAAATGTGTTTAGTTATGATTCAGTAACTCTCCAATTATTAGTTATCTATCTTATGTTAGTTAATAATTCCGTTAGTAATAGTACAATGATATTTTGTACGGTTCTTCTACTTTTCTGGTATAATAACTGTGAAAATGTATATACATTAATAATTTTCTTATTGCTACACCATCAGTAAGTTTGGTAATTTTTCAAGAAAACATTAATAAAAATGAAATGAAAACTATGGACAAGAAATAATCAAGTAAAAACTTGAAAGATGTTTTATGATTTGAAATACAAGTACTTTTTGTGTATAAACAGTTTGTTTAATTTAATATGCAGTTATAAATGATTTAATGAATATTTCATTATAAAAATACATATTAATTAATTGCCAAAATTTCTCAGGATGACCAAGCTCGCATCAAATCGGAAAAGATCAAACTTGCCATGGAGAAAATTCAAGAATCAAACATCAAGAAGGTGAGGTTCTGCTGAAAAGTTAAACTTTTAAACTGTTGCTTCTTTTTAGCATGTATAATGCAAAGTGTAAACTTAGTCAAAATTTACATCTCTGTAATAAAATTTTCACAATTTCAATTCTATTTTAAATATCTGTGGTGCCCACAAAAAGCAATGGGGGCCAATGTCCTGTTTTCTTGCTGTTTAAATTAGATTGAAAACTTTTATCTGACTTTATAAACACTGTCTTGATGCTCCAGTTGTCTGTGCCTAGGTATATTGTAGCTGAACCTCTTTAAACAACAACAAAAACTTTTCTACCTTGACAGGTTTTCATCAGAGCCTACACAGATGATGACAGTACAAAAAGCTTATTAGTTGATGAGAGAATGAACATTGCACATGTATGTCGACTTCTGGCTGAAAAAAATCATACTAAAATGGATCTTCATTGGGCTGTTGTAGAACGTGATTACGACTTGCATTTAGGTAGTTACCTGTTGTTGTTTCTTTTACAACTGAAAAGTTCAGATGTTAAGTGATGATACTCGTTGTGTGAGAAAATATCCAGCTGTTTAGATTTTATATCGAATTAGGCTTAAAGCTAAAGCTCTTTTTTTTCAAAAAATTACATTTAGTGAGGTAATATTAATTTTTGGCCATTACAGAGTCACAAAAGTGAAAGGTAAATAATGTTAATTAATGATTTTCATAACTTCTAGTAATTTAATGGGACCTATACTCATCTGCTTTTTTTTGTGAGGTTTAAGTTTTATTCTAGTACTGCTCTTCTGTTTGTATCTGTTCTAAGATTTCAGTAAATAAAACATTTGACTATATTGGCAGTCATTATGTTTGTGATAAATAGTGTGTAAGAGAACCATATATTTAAATCTTTTATGATTTGACTGTACAGAACTATATAAGAATAAATTTTGTTAGTGCAAAAGGTTAAAGAAATTAATCTCAATGATACTGAACAACATTACAGGAAAATGTGCAATGAAATAGGAACATCTGATTGGACAAAATGCTTATGTAACATTTTGTTGATCTCAGAATGGGTTTATGCATAAATTATGTTTAAGTATTGTAAGGGGGAAAAGTAAATGGTTTATCACAAATTAAGAACAGTTTTAACAATACATTTTCTGTTAGTTGGGTACAAGTTATTTGAAGGAACCTGCCATAAAACTGATTCTATGTGACCTAAAGATGAATAAAGTGTAGTACATTAAAGACCATTGTTGAAAAATGTTCAGTTTAAATCTATCAAACACAGTAAATTGATAGGACAAGAGTAAAAGCGTATTCTTGTGACAATTAGATACATAACATGTTAAAAAAAAGATGTTTTATGTCATTAGACCCCATAAAAAAAATCATTAATGTGTTTTAGACAACAGCTTCAGAGTTACTTGTGGTATCACATATTTGTAAGTTGGGTATAATTGATGCAGTGCTTCCAACTCTCAAACTAATAGTGTTGTTTTATTGTGCCTTTATTTACTGTGGAGCTAAGTAATAAACATGTTTCCTTTGAGTATTACTCAAATAGTGTTTTTTGTTTCCTAGATCGTATGTTTGAAGATCACGAAAACTTGGTGGAAAACATATTAATGTGGACCCAAGATGCGACACATAAATTATTGTTTCAAAAAAAGGAGGAAAAATATGATGTTTTTGCAAATCCTGAAGTAAGCATTTTTGGAAAAACCTCATGGCTTAAAAATATTCACAATTGTTTATAGCATTTACTGAAGAAGCAAGTATGACAAATAAAAGCTAGTGTAGCTCCTCAGTTCAAACCCAACATTTTGTAGTGAAGGCAATAATCTTCAAACAGATAAACACTATTAGAGCTTTGGTTTTATTTCACTTTTTTTTTCTGTTGCTAGTTTAAAAGTTCAATGTTAAGATGAACATATGTTAGTTGTAACATAGTACTACGTAACATTTCCACAACTGTTTGATGAAGTACAATGTTAAGATGAACAAATTTTAGTTGTAACATAATACAACATAACAGAAGACAAAATATTAGTTTAAAGCTATGTAACATGACAGATGAATAACTCATATTTGACTTATTATGATATAACAGGTGATTATATATTATTTAATATAATATGGTTTATTAGTTACTACAATGCAGCCTTACTGAATATTATGTACAGATGAAACTACCCTAAATATAGACTACATATAATTCAAAACAAGTCTGTTTGAACATTACATGCACAATGAATATTTTACTGAACTTATTAATTAATAATATAAATTTAAATCTATTTGATTAAATTTTGATAACAGTACTATTCATGAGATTAATCACCAATTTTGTTTTTTGTCTCTTGAGAGACTTGAAAAATGATGCTTTTTCTACTGAAACTTTTTGTAGGTGTTTGTCCAATTATGTGCTGATGAAAAGCTGAATCCTATAAAATTTCTAATAAACATTAAGAGAATAAATGTCAACCCCAAATAAAATGTAAACATGTTAGCTCAAACTTTTCTGATCTTCTAGAAAATTAAGTTTGCCCCAATATCCTAGAGATCACACTTTCTTTTAACTCTTTCGTACCCAGTTGGGTGTATTGCATTAAAAAAATGATAAAATAAACTTGTAGCTAATTTTCCACACATTAAAAACTAAAATATTTCAGAGTTGGAATTTATACAATAAAATCGTTTTATTTTTTAATTTCATACACAAGAAATTTAAATAATTGCAGATTTTAATTTTGGGTTAGTTTCAGCACACTCCCAACAAAGTCATCAGTGTTTGTGAATTTTCTGAATTTTTTTTCTAAGTATCGTATGACACTTGTACACCATTAGGGGGAAAGTCATAATAACTTAGGACAAAATAGCACTAATTTGTCCTTTTAACTTGAATATAGGGTAGTTTTAATGATTTTACGCCAATCCCCGTTTCTCAACCTCTTTTGTTATGGTGTGATGTAACTGCCTATATCTCAGCTTTGAGAAGTCATAGCTGATCTTGACAAGTATTGAAAGCACTTTTTCCATTCTTTTGAACTAAAAACTGTTAAGGCATCCATTTTATCTGAGAATTTCTTGGAGATTGGAACAAAGTGATAAAGGCTTAACTTGGTGATACATTGCTAGAAGAAAAGGCGATTGTGAACAACTTCTGCTACAGTTACAGTTCGTGTTTGTTTACAGCTAGTAAAAAGCTTGTTTTATGAATTATGATGTTGAGGTATAACTGGAAAATAAATGTTTTTGTGGAACAAGATAGGTAGGTTAGATTTAATTAAACCATGTTACACCTACTCAATTAAGTTTTCTTTTGCTGACAAAACTGCTGTGTTAGGCCTTGTTGACCTAAGTAACTGCTTGAATGTCTTTTCAGATAACATGCATTCAAAATGAATAAATTAACATAAAACAGGTTTAAACTTATTACATGTATTAAGTGAAACATTCTGATTGTAATTTTAAAGAAAGATTGGCTTACTTATAATTTTGGTAAGATAAAAAAAGTTATTTTTATTGTATGCTCATGGTTGTAAACACAGCAAAACTGTGTGTGTGTGATGTTTTTTGAATCAAGACAAAGATAAAATAAGGAAAGTTATAATAGAATGAAGGAAGACAAAAATCGGTAATTAAAATCTGCAACAAAGGTAAGCATTTTTAATTGTTTCTTAAAAAAACATATTACAAGTAAATCTTAAATTTCATAAAAATATCAGATATAAAAATAAGATTTTATTTGTAGAAATTAGATGATTGATACAAAATAATTCTGAAGTTTAAAATTATTTCATTGAGTAGTTTTTTTGTTTTTTTTTTCACAATGGAATAAAACAAACTGTGCAACAGGTGCATTGAATCGATTTACCGAGTCTCGTAGAGTTAAATAATACCTCAGACAGTATATTACCTTTTTTATTTACAGTGCTCATTATGAAGGGAACCATAAGTGGTACAGTAAAGTATGTTATATTAAGTCTGTTCATCTTGTATGGTTAGAAAAAAAAAATATGGTGGGAAGCCACAGATATATATTGATAAGACTTGTTGAAATAGTAAGAAAACATTTATGTAAACATGTAGTATAAGGTATATGTATTCTGTGTTAAAATGTTTTTATTGGTATAAACAAAGCCATTGAAATGAACATTAATATGAACAGAATATTTGAAGGTTTTTGTTTTTTTCTATAATTGTATTTGTAATATAAAAACATTATGACAACACTAAAGAAACAGAAAATTTTTAAATCAATAAAAATATTGTAAATTCAGAGTATTAGAACAAGTTATATTTCTTTTAAACATTTAGCAAGTTGTAATGCTTGAACCATTCTGTTGTTTGAGAAATTTTATTTTTGTAATCAGTTGCGAGATAACAGAAATTGGAGCCATTAAACACAGATAAGGTTATTATTTCATGCTGAAATGTTCAACAGTAAAGTATCAAGTATCTGCAATACAGCATTTTCCAGAAAATAATTTCAAGTACAAACAGCAAAGGAAAACCAACCAAACACAAATGAGCAACTAAATAGTATCTTTATTTATTGTCAGTGTCATTTTTACTTTATTAGTCAGTCTAAGTTTGTTGTTGATTACAACTACTTGCTTGTGCAGGGAGAAATGATATCTTATTTCAGTACAGGAAAAAGACTAGGTCAAGAAGAATTACAATATCACACTATCAGGTTAGATAGACCAAGGTCCTATTGCCATATCCCACAGTTCTTAGATTACCTACATCAATGACCATCCCAATATATATATATAAGATTTTGATACAAAATAATGTTGTTTTTTCTCTTTCTAATAGGACTATCTTCTTGGTTGTACATCATCACAGAAAGGTGCTGAAATGGATGATGAAGGCAAAGCTACACTAATTGAGGTGATTAGTTTTCAGCACTTCTGAAACTTTCGAGGTCATAATAATTTATAGGATTCAATTAAATCACAAACTAGAATATCGATAATATACAAATTAACAAATTTGGAAAACCTCCAACTAATTTATAAAGTTGCATGGTATTATACCAGTATTAAAGAAATAAAAGTAAAGTCTTATTGTTATTGATATATGCACTGCCATATCAGATTCTACATCTTTTAAAAAAACAAAGCTTTGATAAGTAGATTTAAGAATAAAAGATTGTAGAATTTATATTAGTTCATAGTAACACTTGCCATTATCAGTGAAACTATACCTTTATTACTGTTAGTCATTAATTGAAGGAACAAATATACTGTTTAAATGTGGTGATAACCATTTATTTCCTACTTAATATCTTTATTTTCAAATACATTTTTAAGTGCATATTAAATATTGATTTAATATTTGACATAAATATTATTATATTTGTTATTACTCTCCAAAAAATTGTTTTTTAGAAATTAAATTGATTATTTAATACTCGTAAAGTTCACAAAAACAATTACTAGGCCCTCTTAAGATACATATGATGATTAAGTTTAGTACTGCAAATTATCTATAGACTATACAGACTTTTTTATTAACAGGCAGTTGTTATTTTTGTTTTTTAGGAGTTTTTCTCAGCAACTAGAATAGCAGTTCCAGAAATGGAAGGCAATCTATACTTAAAAAGTGATGGAAAAAAAGCTTGGAAAAAGTACTTTTTTGTCCTGCGTGCATCAGGCTTGTATTATAATCCAAAAGGAAAGTCAAAGGTAGTCCATTTTTTGTGAGAGCATTCGTTACAAGTAAAAAGTTCAGACTTAATCATAGTCGTTGATAATTGAACTTGTAAATATCACTGAATTTCATATGATACATTCAGATTTGTTGGAAAATCTTGTAGTAAGGGAAATATAACTTTTAGCTCTTGGAGAAAAAGAGTTTATTTATGTATGTGTGTGTCAATATATATATATATATATATGTATCTTTATAGAGAGAGAGAGAGCACACAAGTATAAAAGTTTCAAGTGTTAGTCACTTATTATGAATGGGGCTTATCCTCAGGGGACCATATGATGATACTAAGTCCCAACTAGTATAGGCCCTCTTGTAAGATACACAAAATTAACACTTTTGGAAGCCAGGGGCTCATCTATTGCCCAGTTGCAACTCATGAAGAAATATTTGAGGTCCTTATGAGTGAACAACTAAGCCCCTCTCCCATATCCCTTACTGTAATATCTTATTCATGTACATTAATCTTACTTACATAACATTATTAGGATTGAACTTGGGTGAAAATATTCTTGCTCCATAGTTTTCTAAGGCCTGCATATGCCACTGTTGAGTGTTGTCAATTGTATATTTTTTTCTTCTCTTTTTTTTTTATGTCAGCTCATGATTTCCAGGTTGATTATATCATGTACTTGCTTCTTGAAACTCAGCTTGTAAAATTCAGTACTATCAGCCCCTTACCGTATAAATATTTTTCTAATACTGACCAACTATCTTAAATTATCACAGATAGAGCCGAGTGATTAAGGAAAATCATGATTAAATTGATTAATATCACAAAATTCAGCTAATTGCCCAGCTCTAATTACAGAATTATTGGAGTTGGTTTTATTTTAAATAAAGTAGTACGGTGTTTGTTTATATTGTTCTTTGCTCCACTATGTGTTTCACTTGTTTTATGATGAGTCAAAACTAATTTTTGAAATAATTGACTGTTTTCATTTAGGAGTTCTTCCATTTTAACGCTTTGTATTCAGTTATTACATCATATCTAAAAGAGCGTAGTGTAAATTGTTTTAGTAATTTAGTGTTGATTTATCTAGCTTTCTAAGGATTTGGTGTGCCTTACTGGTTTTGAAGTAAACAACATCTATAAAGGCTTTGGTTGGAGAAAAAAATACAAGGCCCCCACTGATTTTTGCTTTGCAATAAAGGTACAAAAGTGTTCTTTTCATAAGAATGGAAATCATTTTATGTTTTAGTTACAAGAATGAAAATGTGCAGACCGTGAACTTACTTGTACATGATAAATCTATTATTATAATTCCATAGGCTCAAGACTACATAAAAGCCTTAAAAATTCTTTTAACTTGAAAGGATAATCAGGTTATATATAGTGTTAAAATAGATTTTGCATGCATTTAATGTATGATTTTTCTTTTGTTAGCTTCAAAATCCCATCAGCATAAATCTATTTCAGAGATGCTACAAACACTATGTTAATTTACATAAAATATAATTTATAACTCATATTTGGGAGGTTTCAAATATCTAACATATACTCATTGGAAAAAAGAAAAAAAGTATGTTTTCACTTAACATTGGCAAACACATTGGCTCTGTATCTAAAATAATTTGACTTTTTAGCTAATCCTGTATATTAAAGTACTTAATGATTTTCTTCTAATTCATTGCTTAGCATCCAGAGATTCAAGTAAAATGTTGCAGGAGCATCAAGTTTTTGTGTGCAGAAGACCTACGTACATTAAAGCTCTGGATGACTGGAATACGGATTGCCAAGGTAGAAGGAAGAGCTATAGATAAATGATAATTGGAATTTATAATATTTTAGCTATAACAAAGCAAAATCCCTCATAAAATAAGTCGATCATTGAGCAAATCAGGAATCTCATGATCCATCATTAGAATTTAAAATACAAATAGTTGGTTATTCAGCTTATGCTTGTAAATGAATATTTTGCAGAAATTTTCACTTCAGTATGGAGTATGATCACCATGAATTAGCATTGGTGTAGCATGTGTCAAATCATAGTTTTGATGTTACATACGTTGCAAACCATGATGTCTGTCTCCCATTTGGAAAGCTGCAGACGCAGGCAAGGCTAAACATTCACTTTTGAAATGACAGGAGAACAGGCATGAATAATGTTTATGCTAAATTTTATTTTGCAAGCAGGTTATTCTACACTAAATTGTCAGGAATTAATTACACTATCATTCACATTTCAAAATGTGATGTAACTTAAAGAATAAAAACGTAGATTTACCATAAGTTATTGTTGAGCGGCTCTTCGCATGACTGAAATGCTCAATTACTTTTCGTTGTGGGTGGTGTGCGTAGCTTAGAGCTTTAGCTCTAAGTTAAATCAAGAGTGCAACACAATTAACCTTTTTATATGCTGTATATATATATAAATTGATAGATTCACTTAAACTTTTCCCATCACTGGGGACAGGTACCCTTGACCACTCCTTTGATACAAATGTTTGCAGAATACCTATGGGGTCATGTGATGGGATCCAACCTGTCTCCCAAAAGCAGCTTATGCATCCTTGATGGGATTGAAGATCGGAGGGTGTGCAGGCTGCTCTATTTCATCAATTCATTCTTCAAACAATATATTGATTAGTTTAATGTGGTGAGGACACAAATATCATCCATTGGGCTAAGTTACTAATTGTACCAGCATACGACAGCACAAATAGACCTAAGGCAATATTAATAACATAGCATTAATGGTACCAAAATGCTATTGCTTTGCAGTTTATGTGATTCTTATCACAACTTTATGGTGTATATGCTTCCAATGCTTTGCCAGCTTTCAACATTTAAGCTGTAACTTAGATAGATGTCTTTGATGTCAAACTATGGTTCATGAACAACTTATAAAACTTTGAACATTTTAAGGTACTTCAAAGTGACAATTAAGACTATATTGCATGACATCAAACTGAATGATCAACCACTTGCATTTCTGATGATGTGGTGGATAATCAGATGCCTGATTTACATAAAAATAAACTCAAAAGGTATTTGATATTTTATTAACAGTGAATTTGCATGATCCTAACTATGCCATTACAAATTCTTACTATCTTTTAATTATTTTTTGTTGTATAGATACAGTTTTCTTTAAGTCTTTTCATGAGATCATTCTCAATTCTATAAGTGTAAAAGAGCTTACTGAGCAAGTCAGTTGATTTGAGAAGCAACAGAAGTTGTCAAATTCAATGGTTCCTTGTATTTTTTAATCAAATTTCACTTTAAAGTAGGAAAATTATTAAATAATAATTTTGATTGTTTTTCCTGGTTTAAGAAGTTTAAAAAACGAAAAACAAATGCTGCTGATTTAATTTATAAACACATAAAAATTATTTGGGTTATGTGTAATGAGTTTCATAAGTTAGAATTAACAATACAGATTTAATTTCCTAACACCCTACTTTCATAATTTAAAAAAAAATATTTCAAGTATTTAGAGAAAAAAGAAACTACTAGGTTAAAAAGGTTAAGCCTGATATATTGTGCTAAGCATAACATGTTATATTAAGGAGTAATAATGAATTTTCTTTTTATTATCACACTGTATTGATGATTGATTAATTCCTTGTAGTATGGCCATCAAATGAAAGAAAATTATGATAACGTATTAAGAGACATTGACGAAGAAGATTTGGATACGTTAGCCAATGCACGTAGCTTTTCTGTCAGTTCTATGGCAAAGACATTGTCTATTAACACTGGTGGAGTGGAAATACTTGACCAACAGGATCATAGAGGCATAGAACAGAAGAGTGTCTCTCGCTCATTATTAAAAAACCATACTGAACTGAGGCATAGTCAAGATTCTGATTTAGCAGCAAGTCACCCATCTTTTGATCGCAGCCAGAAACGAAGCTCAATCATTCGGCGAGACTCTATCAAGTCTAGTGCCAGTAGTAGTAGTAGTGGTTGTTCCAGTGTAAGCACTCCTACAAACGACCAAATAGCATTTGAGGCAGATTTTCCTGTTGGGACCATTAAACGCAAGCCTAATATGGCTCCAAAGATCCCTCTTACTAGTACAACACGTACAATAGCAAAACAATCTATGTCTGATGACTCTCGTAATAATGTTGTCAATTTAGATACAGTGCAAGAAAGCAACAAAGACATCAATGCAACAGCAAACAGCAACACTCTGGGTCGAAACTCTGTGACTCGATTAAGCTTGCGACGATCTCATACAGAAGATAAAATTAATGTAAATGGTGTAGCAAAGATTTTTCAGAGAAAACATTCCGTTGACTCAGGAACCTTAACAAGGCAGATAGAAGAACTTCATGCAATTGGTAATGGCACTTCAAATATTGAAACTGCTTCTACAGATAGTCGCACAGTAACACCAGTTAATAGTGTCGGTGATGTTGATGACCTTCCACTCCCTCCCCCACCTCCAGAACTTGAAACTAGTGAAGAAATATTCCACAGGGGTATGCTACCACCCCCTCCTCCAGAAGCTTTTAGTAGTACCCTTAGTTTGGACTCTTTACCACCACCACCTCCATCCCTTCAATTAGATGATCAGTCTAGTTGGCCTAGCACTTCTAGCTTAAACTCCTTGCCCCCTCTACCAAATGAAGTTACACATAGTCCAAAAAAATCAGAGGAAAACAGGTCGTTGCAATGGAATTCATGTATAGCAAATCAGAATGAAATTAAGACACCACAGAATGCACCAGTTGTGCCTCCTAAACCTAAAAAACAAGGAAGAGAACGTAGGTTATCAGAAGCTGATAGTCCATCCAGTTTTTCATCCCAATTATTGACAGACAGAAAACAAAGTCAGAGCAATACATCTCCTCGGTCAGCCCAGAAACCACAGCAGAAAATGGATTCTTCTTCAATCAATTGTTATGGAACTTCACCAAGATCAGGAGCTCAACATAAGTCTCCAGAGCATCCGAAAAGTCCAAAGCATGGATCTCTAAAGAGAGGTATATCTTTTTCTCAGTCACCAACTGAAAGTAACCGCATTGTTCACTTTGCAGTGGCTTCCAGCCCTAGCTCACCACAATTCTCGACTTCAGATGCTACCACACCTAACATCTATCAAAAACCAAATCCTCCCAAAAGAAATGAGACTACAAAACTATCACATCGAACCCACGTTCTGCATAACTCTTCTTCCGGCAGTAGCTGTAGTGAGCAAGAACATCAGCAGTCAAATGCCATTCCTCCTGAGTTCTTTCTACGTGACCTTCATCGAGTTATGGAGAAGAAATGGAAAGTTGCACAGCAGCTATCAGTTGATCTCACAGCAACACCTCACCAAATAATGGGTTTCAGAGACCCATGTTTCTTACCTCCAGAAGGATCAGTTCTTACTCACTCTGCACTTCATTCTCCTCCTACATCCAATTCAACTGATTACCATTCAAAACACCGCCATCATCATCACTCACAGAAATCATTAGATGGACATTCAAAACAAACAACCCAGGCAAAAAAGAAACCACCCCCACCTCCACCTAAACGAAGTGAAACCACACATCTCACAGTGAATATTACTTAGAACTATTTGAAGCATGCTAGTTGTTTACTAGAATGGACCTGGTTGTTTTATGTGTTGTAGCATAATGCTGCTGGAAAACATAAGATTTGTTTTAAAAGGGGGGGAACTGTCTGTGAAAGATCGGACTTCTAGATGGTGCTATGACAATTACTACAAGTTGTTTGACAGACTAGTAGTCTCATGAAAAAGTTGAAAAATATAAGAAATTTTAGGGGAAACTTCTGTTGTTATATGGGTTCCAAGGAATGTAATGAAAAAGGCAATTCAGACAAACTTTGGATAATTGAGATAAGAATATTCAAAAAGTAGCTATTTCTGATTCTTTTAAGTATGTAGTTCTATCTTACAGAATTATTATAGCATTACTATTTCATTATAAAAATACCATTTATGTGTTTATTATATTTTTGTTTTGGAACATAGGATTGATTTAAAGAGAGCATCGAGTTACACATAAAAATTATAAACATTTGTATATCTAAACACAGACACTACAGGAAGCATACAAATCGAATTGAGTAGGTTATAATGCTTTATTTCAGTCCACATGGTGATGCAACTGTTAATTTATTGGTAAAGAAAACACCTGTGTATTTTCTGTACTTATTTATCAGGAAGTTGTCCTAGTATCCAAAGAATCATTTCAAATTAATATCTTTAAGGGTTTCAGTTTTGCATTGGAAGAGATTTTGGTCAGTTAATTGATTTGAAAATTATTGTTTATCATACTCTGCATGTTAAAATATTATGAACATTATAAAAATTTTATTACTTTTTTTTATTATTTGTTTTGCCACAAGGTACAAGATAAGTTCTTTCATATTAATCAATTTAGTTATTTTTAAAATTTGTAATATAAAAATAAAAAGATTGAAGTAAGTAAAAGGGATAGTTATAATGTTATATACTCAGAACTTCAATAGTTTATATACAAGTTTTTGTGTTCTACCATTATCTTTCACTCAAGATTAAAGATGATCTACACCCTAACAAGTAAATGCACGTGTTCCTTGAACAGCCTGATTACTACCAGTGTTTGTCAAAAATTACTTGTGCTACAAGACATTCTCGATCTCTACAGGTTAAGGTAATATATTATTATTCCGTTAATTACAAGGAGATTTATCATTAACTTCTTTCTTGGAGACTCTGTATTTGTGTTGTTTAGCAACATCTTCACAGAAAATGGTTGAAGAACAATATATGGACAGCAGTGAAATGTCTGAAACTAAACTAAACCACTACTGTTCATTCATTACAGATAGAGCGAACAAGACTAAGTTGGAGCATGTGTGACTAGGGTTGTAAAAGTTAACTTGCATAAAATCATCTGGTGAATGAATGCATCAGGTGATAATAGTATGTGTAAACCATCTGTTTAAGCTTGGCACGATCATCCAAAGAAAACTCATCCAAGAAGAATAAAATTATCTGGTCAGAGCTTTGTGCAGTGGATATCCTCTAATACAATATAAAGTAGTATGTGTGTGTGTGCGTTTTTCTTGTTGAGATAATGATGCTTAATATTTTTGCTTCTATTTGAAAACTACACAGTTTGTATAATGTTTACTGTACACTTTACTGATGTCTTGAGAAAAGCTTAATCCTTCCATTATAAAATTTGTCTGTTTAGATAATTTTAATTTTACTGTTCTTCACTATATAGCATTCTTATTTTTTTTCTGTTTATAATGACCATTAATTTATTTTCTGCAGTAAGTAAACCACATTCCACAAAACTTTCATGGAACTTTTTTAACAGTTTATTAATTTGATAATTGTATTCAAGTTCCACAGAATTTGAAAGATGTTTTCAAGAGATATTACAATAAAAAAATCAAGGTTTTCTTTGAACTAGAAGCAGTTTTGTACTAAACCTGTAATACTGTTTATATATATACTCTCAGTTGTTATACACCTTCCTGCTTCATCAGAATTTCCCTGTTTACAGTTATTTATATATTAACACACCCCCCCCCCCCTTCTAATTTTCTATGTTGAGTTACTATCCATATTCTAAATCTAGAAATTATTGAAGTTACTCCAGAGTAAAATGTCAAGTTTCCAATGTGGATCGTTGGGTTAAGGTACTATACAAAGATAATAATACAGATTTAAATATAACATAAATATCTATTACTTGGAACTAACTTCAAAGGGATGGAAGTATTTGTTATTATTTTAGTTACAAGACCATATTTTTAAATTATAATTCAATTAGGCTATGTTAGGATAATTTTTTTATTTTTTTTTATTGGACTTAGATCACTCAAGATGAGAAGGCTCCTAGTTTTAGAAGGTGTTTTGCTTTCTTATAGTCAATTTTGTGCTGTTTTATTATTGTTTTTTTTTTTTATCAACATTTTCATATGAATATTTTGTTTTTTAAAATTATGGTTGCCTATTGCTAGGTTAAAAGATATTTATTCAAAATATACAAAAGTATGTTGATATTCTCAATGATATCTATACCAGATAATTCCCTCCTTTAAAAAATAACAACAGTTTGATTGTATTCAGCTCTGCAACTTAAAAACAAAATGCATTTAGGTGGTATTAACCCTAATTATTTAACACATCATTAGGTATAAAAACCTTAGAAGTGAGTGACTTTTATGTTATTGAATTATATATAATACACCTAACAACTGGTTTACAGTGAAGAATTTAGAAACTAGCTTAAGTATTTTGTAGTTGGGATAGTTTCTTGTCACAAAGATGAAAAGTATGCGCAGATTGTATTCTACTTGTAATTCATATGTATAGTATTGTAGATATTATAAATAATTGTTTAGAAAGCTTTCTGTGAAAATAGCCATATTCATTAACAAAAACCTTTCATGTTATAAATAATATGTTGATGTCTAGAAATCCACACCAACTTGCATCCCTTTTCTTTGTGGTTTAAGACACGCCAGGTTCTAACACAAGAATATTTGTGTTCATGAAGCAGCTGAGTGAATGTATGGTGTCTAAATGTGAATAACAATAAAAAAAGTTTAAACATTTTGTGATTTGTTCTTTATTGTACTGTCTCTTCATGATTTGTTTAACTGTGGTCTCATGCATGACCCAGACAATAATCATGCCAAAGGCCCGAGGGTGTGTGAAAAGAGTGATGGTCAAATCTTATTATTGGGTCTAACATGAATAGCCCATGAGATAGCCGTGCATGTAGTTGACTAGCTGCATTCCCTCTAGTCTGTAACTTCAAAACTTGGGATGCCTGGTGCAGATAGCTCTCATATAGCTTTGCACAAAATCCAACAAACAAGGCTTATTGGAATTTTACTCTCTCTCTTTCTTTTTAAGTTAATAGATTACTGTGTGAGAGACATAGCATTTACACTAGAAATTTACTATTACATAGAGCAGAGCAGTATGCAATTCCTAAAGCTGTTGATGTGAGGATATAAATATTTAAAACAAATGGATTTAATACAGGCTGGTAATGAACAGTAATCACAAATGTAATGGTATAAAGATGTGAATGGAATATGTAATTTACAACTAGACAAGGTGTCATTGAAGCACATTTTAAGACTATGTAAATTACTTAAGTATGCACCAGTTCGTTATAAGATTGTGCTTAGTCTGTGTTTCCCATGATTAAACACAAAACTTCATAGAGATCGTAAAACTTGTATCGGTATCTGAAGAGTTAATAGAAGAAAAAAACAAATAGTTTTCACTTAATTTATAATTTCCTATACATCAAAGTTTCTAAAGATTAGAAACTCAAACCATTAGAAGCCTCGGCCAGTACAGGAAGAGATTTAGCTTGGCTATATATATATATACATTTTTTTTTCATATTCAAGACTTCTCCAAATAAGTGAATAAAATTGTCTGAATTCGTAAAAATGCTTTAAAATATTATACAATTGTTTCACACAGTAACAAAATACAAATTGATTTGCTTGCTGTGTACTACAAAATTGTAAGTCATACAAATAATGTGTTTCAGATAATAACCAGTACACATGTTATACAAATACATAAAAAGTTACAAACAGCAAATGTTTAGAACTTGCCCAAGAACTGTGGTTTCCTTTTATGTTTTGGCTGCACAGTCAATCGACTGTATAGAAAAAGACTAAATAAAAAAAATTTTGCCAGCAAAATATTGAGGGGGGATATTCGCCACACAATTTAATTATGGGGGCACACCCCTGACCCCCCTCAGTTACGAAATTTATGCATCCTGCAATAAACTGTAAAGCTTATAACAAAGTGAGAATAAAGCCATGCACACAACAACACCTGAAAAGCAACAGTAAATTAAAATGGCTTACAATTGGATTTCACTTGGTTGTTACACTGAAATTGTTAATCTAATGTATTTTACTGCGATTGTTTATGTAATTTTTTTTTATACTGCCATCACACTTGGGAGACATTAGTTTGCAGCAGCATAGCTTTAAGAAAATGTTCTATAAAACAACCTTAGCACATTAATTACCATAAATCCTGTTTGGTGGTGAAAATCCTAACTTGACAAAATATTGAGGTTTTTTAGATCTAATGAAAGTGATAAAAATCATGTTAGACTACAGATTTACCCTTAATTTTATTTTTAATTAGTCCTTAATAGATTTGATAAGGCTTGTGTGTAAGAACAATATTTCACATACATTTTACTACAGTAAGTCAGCCTGAATGATTAGTTCTAATATTTAATAAAAGGCCTCTTTGACAATGACATGTGCCAGACACAAGTTGGGTCTGATATGTTTTTTTTTTTTGTTACCACTTCTGATTACAAGTCTATAGATGTAAAAAATTAAGAAAAAATATGAAGAAATAACACCTTCAGCCAAATGTGTGTTTTTATTACCCTAAATCTCATAATTTTCCACACATCACTTCAATGCAATAAAATTGTAATTTTCAAATCACAATGAACCAATCAGCACACACCTAGGGCTAATGCTAACTTACTTAACTAGATTTTCCACGTATGTCAACACATAACAATACTTTTCTGAGTGTGAATGGCTATGATGTTAACATGGTAGTTTCTAAGTAAACCTTTTAAATCAATTGCATTATCTAACAGTAAATAACTCTAATAATTTAATATAGAACAAACCTTTTTACATCCAGTAGCTGTGAGTAACATACAACTGATCACATCCAAAATAGTAGGAAGGACCATGGCACAGTGAAGTACTGGCTATATTTAGCTATCCCCTGAGGGGAACTTAGTGATGATGTTACCAGATTGTACCATTGAGCAAGTCCCTTAATTTCATAGTTCAAAAGCAGTTGATTACAGCTAATCTTGAAGTGGTGAGGGAAAACGTGAAGACTATGATTATGAAAGAGAATCCTCCGACTTCAGAAATAATGTGATGAAGCTGGCCAAATATTCTAGTACCATTAAGAAGATAATAAGTAAGGGTATGAAATGAACAAAGATTCACAAATCAAACTTTCACAAGCTTCCAACTGCACCTCAAAATCAAAGGCTGCTTTCCTATAAAAGAGGCTGGAAGCATAGCAATTATATTTCACCACTTACCTGTCGAGGCTCCTGTTACAACCGCAGTAGACTTGTGTGGCTTTGCAACCCAATACTCGACTCTTGTATACTGGAAGGTTTGTGAAATGTCTGTTGAGATGTATAGTCTAAGTTTCATCTAATAGACCCTTGTAAAGATGGTTATAATGGTGGTGTCAAGCAGAATGAGCACAACAACAATGGAAGTAGTAGTTAATTCCAAGGGTAGGATGGAATGTGTTCTTGTTCAGTGTGACTAACTTTCTGTAAAGTCTTGCTCTTAAGTTCATTATTCTGTACAAAATTAGAAAAGAATAAATAGGCAAAAGTATTTTTTCAAACTTACTTCTACTCCTGGACAGATTACAGAGAAATCAAAGCATCATTATTCTCCAAAAATTTATTGTTACTTAAAGGAAAACTAATAACTTTATGCTTCATTATATTTAAAATATGCAAAATGACTGTCTAGATTCTTTTTATTCAAATTCTTTGCAAATCTGATGGATTACAATGATTCAACAAACAAAAACTTGACTAACAAAACTTCAACATGTAAGTAAAGGCAATTTTTTTCATTTACCTTCTTATTTTTGAGCAAAATACAGATGATAAATGAAAAACAAATCTCAACAAATATTTTGCACCAGAAATAATTTTTAGATATCTTTGTACTTCGATTTTTGAACATCTGTACACGTTACAAACATTTACTCTATTGTTGGAATGAATAAAGTGTACAAATGCATGCTTGTAAATTTTTTTTTTCTTTAACAAAACCTCAATCCTAAAACATGTTTAATACACTTCAGTTAGAGTATGTCTTGTTAACATGATAAAGTAATGTAGAGATCTAAGTATACTGAATGATTAATATTTACATTAAAATCATACAGTCGGTCCTGATCTGTCAGTGAGCACAAAATTATATGAAATGGTATTTCAGCAAACACCAGAACCTCACATTAATGTCTACAATTCAAGTTTCAACATGCTAGTTCCACCAACCAGGAAGAATTTTAAGAAGATCTCAACCAAACAAGGTATACAGATTTACTGATTCTCAGTTTGAATTACAATTGTGATGTAAATAATATAGTTTCTGAAGAATAAATGATATATAATAACTATGCTTTTGAATAAGTATTTTCTTATATTTTATATTTGCAGAGTTAACATGACTAAGTGCAAAATGTCTCTAGGCTTATGCAGAAATAGCTTCTTTTAATATTTAACAAAATAATTCACTTGTCATTAAAACCTATTTTTATGTTTTTCTTAAATAAAAAGAAAATGAAAAATTAGCCATAAACAAATCATAACAATAAGATTAGATTTTAACATAATAATAACAAACTATATTGATTGTATGTTCTAGTACACATAAAATGTCAGTATGTTACAATGGTTAGGAGTGAAAAGTAGTTGTGAAACACTACTTCATAATAAGATGTGGATTTATTTGTTGTTGAGCACAAAGCTACATAATGAATTGGCTATTTGTGCTCTGCCTAAAGCATTATAAGCCCTCTGGCTTACTGGTGAGCACTAATAACAATATAACCTTTGTGCCAAACCTAAAACAAATCTATGAAGTAGTTAGTTAAATTTTGTTTAATCAACTTCCTAGGGCAATGTTTCCAAAAGGATACATCACAGCACACTAATCCATTGGAAGTGAACTGGCAGAGTTCCACAAAAACAAATTCACTTTCCTATAGCCATTTTTAAACAATTAAAATAAGACACATTAGAGTAATAAATTGAACATTACAAGCAACTGAAAATTCAATCACTGTCTGCTTTTTAAGTATTTATGAAGAAAAATTTGTGAAACAATGACAGAGTATATAAGCAAAAAATGGACTAACTCCAACAAATAAAGAAACTATTCAGCATGTAACTGAAAACTCTTACATATACTAAACAATTACAAGTAGATACATGGCCAAGGATGTTACAGAAAACATTTACTTAACTGATAACGAATTTCAGTGGTTGAGTAAACTAACAAGGGCATGATAAGAATCTGTTAAGAGGAAGACAGGAATATCTAGGGTGGGAAAGCTTGCTCTTAAGTAAATTAAGTTAACTAGGGTGTATCAATATATTCATATCAAACTTTAAGAACTTCTATAGATGTATATACACTCAAACAGTTGTGATGTCAATATTTCTTTACATAATTATTATAAAGTTAAACAGAGCCTGAAGGTAAAAATAAAATCAAAGCAAAATGTGAGTGGAAAATTATGTTTTAAAATTAGACAGTTTTGTCAAACTAAAAATTTATACGTAAAATTACTTGAGTATATGCCATTTAACTGCAGTTTCACTTGAGATTAAAACATTCACTTTTCCAAAACTAATTTTTTGTTTTTAAACAAGTTACATACTAATTTTCTGTATGCTTTGTTAGACCAGCATAAGTAAATATACAGTATGTGTGTATAACATTTACAAATATTTATACTTTTTGTTTCATAAAATGATCAATAATAAGACAATACTTAAAGAAAAATCGAACTACCATTAACCTGAATCCCAATTTAACAATTTTTAATTCCTTTATATAAAAAATAAGAAAAGCTTGGGCTACAGCCAGAAAGTGTAAAGAATTTTACACGCACAAAATAAAGAATAGTTGACCAATGTTGTTCCCTTGATGATGTCAAACATGAGGACCTTACACCATTAAATTAAACTAGCCTCTATTTTCAGACAATCACATTTAATTTTGTAAAGCTTGCTGAAAACATTTGACGTTAGTACAATTAATGGTTTTCTTTACACACACTGCAACATTACTCTTTCCTCACTATGCACCAGTTTATGAACAAACAAACGATTTTTTTTTTAATGGTAATAGGTATATTTACACAACAATTTTTATATGCCGAGACTATTTAATTTTTGAATATTCTGAATATTTATATTTTACTATATCATTTTCAGTTAGATGCTTGAAGTGTACATTTTACGGTACATGAGACAACAATGTCTAGCCATCTTTTATGGAAATGTAAAGAACTATTAGATATTAATTTTCTTAATCTTAAATTGTATCCAAAAAACATGTTTGGTTTTCATATTAAACATTTTTAATATTAGGTTACTAAATACAATCCATAAACATCTTTCAATACATGGTTCATGGCAGTGTGAACCTCTGCTTACATATTTCTTGTAACTACTAAATCATGATCCACTGTTAGCCAATTCTCCTTCAGCACTAGATTTGGTGTCTAAATTATTGTAAAACTCAGTGAAGCACTTTTAATGATCATAGTGATAACAAATCATCTCTACAACTCAACTCTTATGGAGCTATGACTATTCATTCCCCTTAGTTATGAATGTGTTCCTCATTTAGAGTTACTTCTTGTTGTGGGTCTTCATTGAGGGTTACTTCTTCAAAGGTTTTGCTGAGGATTACTTCTTCTTGTGGGTCCTCTTTATCTACTACTCTAGGATATTCTTCACCTGTAACCAACAAGCACCGAAAAAATACTTAATAAAACCACATATTAGTTACCTCTTAAACAAAACTGTGCAGTCAAATAAATGTAAATTCTTATCATAAAACTATAATTTTCCTTATTTAATGAAGCTTCTTCTCATAGATTAGAGTGAGTTTTGAATTTATGCCTAAACAGAAGAGATTGGTAAAATAAAGAAAAATTAACGTCTCCAAAGAAAATAACTTCAGCCAGAGATAATTCAATTTGTAGACATTCAGTTTTATTTAATAAACAAGTTCAGCTTGTGCATAATAACTGGAGTTTCCATAACAGTAAACACTTCCAGAACTTTTAGATGAAAGAACAACTGTTTTATCTAAACAAATTAAAAACTTTGAGATTATATTATGAAGTGCTAATCAATAAATTAGAAAAGTTACGATAAAGTTTCACAAACAAACATTACTTACCTGCTGGCCTTAAGACGAGGAATTTCAAAATGTCAGAAAGAGAAACAACTCCAACAACATGATCATCATCATCAACCATAACTAGTCGATGAACCTTTTCAAATTAATCAAGAGGAAAGCAGTAATATAAATGAAATTTGTTGCACACTCACATTTAACTTGTACAATATTAGGAAAATAAAATATGCAGGATGGTATTTATATATTAACCTGCTGACATTTAACACACACATAATAAAATTGCAGGGTGGTATTCTAGAAAGAAATTGCTGACATTTAACATACATAATAAAATTGCAGGGTGGTATTCTAGAAAGACACTGCTGACATTTAACACATACATAATAAAATTGCAGGGTGGTATTCTAGAAAGACACTGGTTTAACACACACATAATAAAATTGCAGGGTGGTATTCTAGAGAGACACTGCTGACAAAAGAAATTCCTGACATTTAACTCAAAACTGGTAACAGAACTGTACAGTGGATTCTGAACATACCTCATACATAATAAAAAAACCAGGATATTACAGATATAAGCTCCTCATGTTTAACTAATATATAATATAAAAATTGTGGGGTGTAATTCCAGATATAAGCTGTGTACAATTAAATATAAACTACCATAAAATATCTGTTCTCTGTGCTGTGGGATTCATAGGTCTCCTTATGATTCAGAGAGGGCATAATGTATTGATCAATGGGTATCAGGATGACCCCCCTCCCAAAACAAATACCCATTAGGAAACCTGCCTGTGGTACCTGAGAATGTCTGCAAAGTTTGGTCTAACTAGTTTGTCAGTGGGGGTATAGACACAGTTTCAAACCTAACACACCAAGGGGGCCTGAAATAAAACATTTGATAGCAGAAATCTTTCTCTTATATCTCCATCATGCCTGGATGACCTTCTGGTGACATATTATCTGCACTCATTACACCCTTGGCATGAGGCTATACCATAGAGATAAGAACAATGCCATCTTGAGTCTACCTGCTGTTATTGGTCCTGATATATCAGTTCCCCAGTGGCACAGCAGTATGTCTGCAGATTTCCAATGCAAAAAAACGGGTTTCGATACCAGTAGTTGGTAGAGCACAGATAGCCTATTGTGTAGCTTTGTGCTTAATTACAAAACAAACAAACTTGCTATATCTGAACTGTCGGAGGAGTCAACTGTATATACATACATACAAAGCTACAAGATGAATTAAAATATGTTTAAGTATAACATTCTAGGGGAAAGCAACAGACATTTAACAAAATTATATAATGCAATACAATTACTTTTTTCCATATTAGTGTCAACAATGCATTTAACAAACACATGTTCACATAACATGCTTAGCCTTACATCCATAGTATATACACATTGACACAAGAACTGCAATACAATGAATACCACAATTAATTAATCAAAATAACGCTCCCTCACCTCAGCTTTGACAAGTGTCTCCACTACATAACCCAGTGTGTCATCAGCTTTACATTTCAATACTCCTTCAAACCACTGAAAAACATCAGAGGAATAAACTTTTCAAAACGTCAACTAAAGAATAAAAAACATCTAAGATGTAGATGCTTCGTTTTCAAAACTAAAAATGTATTATTCACTGACTTACTTCTCTACAACAAACTACATACACCATTTTACTGGGACTGTGAATTCCACAAGCAGAAAATGAGACAGAATTGGCTAAATTAACTTTAAAGCTTAAGATTTTGTTCCAATATATACACCTGTAAAAAAGTTAAGCACCCCCGTGTTTTGTTCAAGTGATTCAGATT
>NW_013665809.1:706429-709085 GCF_000517525.1 Limulus polyphemus | reverse complement strand
AAATAGTGCATATTGGACATGAAGAAGGGAGCAAGTTGCACGTGGGGAAAAAAACGCGCCTGATTTAAATGTCACACCTGAATGCTCACATCCTTTTAATTATGTTTGAAATTATGAACATTGCTCAACATTATGAAAATTAAACCTTATTTTCAATAAGCAATCCTGAAAAATATTTGGGGGTGCTTAACTTTTTTCCAGGTGTATATATATTTAAGTATATGTGATGTGGTCCTTGTATTGTTTGTTCTCAGTTGTGGACACTTTTGTTCTAATTATACATGTACATTTTCAACTAACAAAGGCAAAATAATAATATTAGGCAGGTCTTAACAACGTTTCTTCATAAACAGTTCCATTAGATATTATTGGTTATAATGTTTAAAATACTTTTGTATAATATTTTTAATTAATATTGACTCATGAAGTTCATTTTGCATTAGTATACACACATAGGACAAAAATGGCCAAATCTTGTGACATATTATTGGGATTAAGGGTAACCAAATGATGGTTTAAACCTTTCTTATCATTACAGGTTGTAGTTTTCTGGTGTATTAATTTATAATATTAAAGTGTTTCTACTCAGTTTGATATACAGGATTGTTCTCACTAAGTTTCACATTACATTTTAAAATATTTTCGTTCTGATCTATATAAACTTATAATCAGCAGTTTTTAATAGTCATAGAGTGAGGCATGACAGACTAAGTTATATATGCTGAGAAACTGAACTTGTAGAAGAAAACCTATGTTACTTAGTGTGTTTAATGAGTACCCTGATGGATCAGTAGCAAGTTTATGGACATACAACATTCTAATCTAGGGTTCAATTCCCTGCAGTGAAAAGAATGCAAACAGCTCATTGTGTTGCTTTGCACTAAGAAAACACCACCACCAACTGTTTAAGGAAATATGATGTTAATTCTTTAAAATAAAAAAAATGTACTCAAAAATTAATTTCAGGAATATGTAAAGAAACTAATAAAGTCCTGAAAATATTGGAAAGAATGGCCTGCTCATTTGCCCACCTACCTTATGTCACTACCAATTCCAAAATTTCTATTTACATTCTGTTGTGTAATCTGTCTGTTTTCTTACATTTAGTATAACAAATGATACTTATGCTTATTTCAATACAAAATTAGTCTAAGACTTGTGATGAAGTGCAAGTTTTATTGGTAAAGCCAGAATCTTTGTATTCTATGTTCTGTTACTTCAGGTGCCTACTTGTATGGTTTTCCTCGTGTAATAGTTTTTAGAAGCTTTCTTCTTTGTTAATACATTCCTAAGATTTTGGTGCTGTGTAAATGAATGTGAATTTTTTCAATATTTCCAAAGATTCTTATCTAAGTTAGAACAGCATTTAACATAACCCCTTATATGTATACAATTTGAACAGAAACATCTGATATTGCACACAAAGCTTCCAAGTAATTTAAGAAAATATCTGACAAAAAACAAACAAACAAATCTATTTGGATATGATAAGATCTCTACTTTGTTAGTTAAAGAATGTCAAAAACTCTAACAAACAATAATATGTATGGAAAAAACAAAACACAGAGTCTTTTCAATCCAGCTAACTTGATAAAAACAAAAATTGATAAAAATCATACTATGGACCTATATTTATGTTACAGTTCTAAAAATTATACTCAGTAGAGAACTTCAATATAAAATAAATTAAAACAAAAGTTAGTTATATGCACACAAGTTTTCAATCTGCTAATGTAGGGGAGCTTGTAAGATGTGAAAGCTGAGACTTCTTTAGAACATAGAGAGAGCATTTTTAGTTGTGTATTCTGGAGTGTCTTTTTTTATCAATCACTTAAAGCATAACTACTTATTACATCTAGTCCATCATTTAATCCCACTAATCTGTAACAGTGCATAATTTATTGAGAAAAAAACTGAAATAACAATAAACTACTGAAATGGTTTTGGTTTTGTTTAAGAAGTTTTGAGCAAAGCTATACAAACTGCTATCTGACAGACTAGAAAGAAGGCAGCTAGTTAACAGCACCAACTGCCAAATCTTGGGCTACTCTTGTCTGACCAAATAGTGAAATTTGACCATCACTTTTATAGCACACTCACAGCCACAAAATGACAACTGGTAGCAAAACATGAATCCTTGGATTTACAGTCCAAGTATGCTTAGCCACAAGGCCAAGTATGGTCCACATGAAATAATGTTAATATCTTAATAGATGGTTCACAGTACTTTAGTTTGAAAATAATATTAGAGAATTGGCTATTTTTAGGCAGTATTATAACTGTTAATTTTCACACTATTATCACCACATTTTGGAGAACTAATATTTAACTGCAACCAAGATAACAACAGAACTATAAAGATTCTTCAAATCTTAGAAATGTAATTTTCTACAAAATGTTTTAACTATGGTTTTACGTTTAAATACATTACATCTAGCCATAATGAAATTTAAAGACAGATCCAAAATAAATGTGATTTTTTTTTTTATAAACCAAATTTGTTTACCTTTAAAGACAATTTTGCTACAGGCCACTTACAAATTTAAAGAATATAAAGTTAGATTTAACATAACAGCAAATGTACAACGTTTCGACAAGGTTTTGTCATCATCATTTACCTGATTATGACAAAACCTTGTCGAAACGTTGTACATTT
>NW_013665809.1:693510-706073 GCF_000517525.1 Limulus polyphemus | reverse complement strand
CGTTGTACATTTGCTGTTATGTTAAACTTATATTAAAGTTTTTCTTCATTACCCATTCAAGCCATCTCCAGCCATTATTAGTCTCAAAGTGGGTTCCTCGTCATCGAAAATAAAGTTAGATTTGTTGTGTCATTTCACAGAGAATAAACTGCTCCATGTTTTTTTGCAGTGTTCTACTCGGGCAGTAATTAAAAACTCTTCTAACTATCAAAATAATATAATGCCATATTCCCACAAAGAAACCATTATATTTCGTAAACAAGTTATTCTACAAGTCACTCCCATAAAATAAAATAAAAATTGTATTTTGTAAGTTCAGTGGTACTGCAAATGACTCTAATGATTAAAACATCGCAATATTAGAAAATATTTTCATAAAAATAAAATGAACCAATTTCAGTTTTAGTGATTATATATACAATACTCTAAATAATCTTATCAAAAATTATTATATCTCCACTAGAATACTTGTATATATATATATATTTGTGCAATAACAGAAAGAAAGAACAATATAAAAATTATACTTTTTCAATTTCTAGAGCATTTCAACACATAGAATTTTATGTAAGATCTAAAAAAATGTTTTTAAAATGGGATGAATTGGTTAAAATTGAAGTACACATACAATAACCTGGCTGAACTTTTTAGTAAACGAATAAAAAACTGACAAAAAACATTCCAATACAGAATTTGACCCACTGTACCTGGTCTCGGTGTTCTAGTGCTTTCTTTACAGTAATGTCTAGGTTATTGTAGGCTTTCTCAGCTGCAAGATGCTAAAAGAAAGAACTAGTAAATTCTTGTCCAGCAAATGTGACATAAACCTAAATATCCTTAATGAATCACTTGAACAAGATACTAGTCAACTTATCACTTAATTTTATTACTTGTGCATTGAATTCATGTGACTCCAATCATTTAAACAAGGTAATTTTTCAGTTTTTTTTTAATAATTTAAATACATGTGTAAATATTAAAGATACTTGAGCTTTTAAATATGAAAATTTGTTCTAATAAATTTATTGTACTATATTCAACATTAGTGTAAAATGGTTTTTCATTTTGCAATAAAAATTACCTCAGACTAAACTTCTTGAATAAATTATAAGTACTCCAGTAGAAACTTAGAAATAAACAAAGCCCCCAAAAAATACATTGTGCCCTTACAATAACATCAAACTTGGCATAGATGTCCACCACTTTCTTCTGTTCATTAATGATTGGCAAAGCTGACACTCTCCTCTCTATGAACTGGTTGAGTACAGTAATCACAGGAGTATCTTCCTTTGCCTTGAAAAAAAAAATTCTATCTCATGTATTACAAAGTGTCAAACCTAAAACTCTTTTTGTCTTCAATAATTTAAAGTGATATAATTCATTAAATTGAATAACACAACTTTTTTTACAAACCTTATGTAAAGAAGGGTAAAAAATTACAAGGGTTAAAACCTACATAGAGCATGAAACAAATCTGATTACAATACCAATTCTATGTTACAAGAAACTTACTGTTGCTATGTCATCAAAAGTTCCCACTTGGAGTTCTTGCAAGGATTGGTTGAGGTAACTTGGTTTTGGAAGCTCAGAAAACTGAAATATATGTTAGAAAACTTCATTTGCAATAAACATTCTCTCCAACATGGTACTTGTTAGGACTAACATGATATCAACAGAAAAATATCATAATATTCTTATTACTATTAGACCTATGGGCTTGACGTAATTATTGCACTGCTCATTAGTCCACATCATCTTCACAAGAAGTTCCTCTTGTACAAAGAAGAATATAACAAGTAATGACCTTTACAAAAGTTACGAATATACTGTACTCAGGTTGTGTATTAGAATAATCTTTTATTTTTTTTTACTTGAAAGACTTGTATTAAAATAATATTTAATTTCTACTTTATACTAAAGCTGACTAATATGTTCAAGTTTTGCTTTTAGTCTTGTAATCCAACGTGATACTCTTTCTGATTAAAAAACGTTTATATTCTAACATTTATTTTCCATGGCTTACAGGAAAGGAACACTATCTGGTTTCACTATTAACAGAATTTAGGTAAAGAGTCAGACAAGTACTAGCAAAAGCAAACTGTAGTTAGAGCTCAAATATTTGCTTTCATTATATGCGTATGTTCCACATTAGATAATAATTTTTTATTTGATTACTGTGTGTGTGTGTGTGTGTGTGTGTGTGTGTGTGTGTGTGTATTTCATATTACCTAGCATTACACAAAATTTTTAATACTTAACAACTGAATGATAGTAAATGTAAATGAGTGAATACTGTATTTACTTACATACAGAAAGAGGAACTTAAGAATCCTCTTGTGGGTCAGGATGAACAATGCATTTCCAGTTTGAGGGTCAATCACTGGGAGTCGATGAATCTTTCCATGAATCAACTGCTTGATAGCTTCATACAAACTGAAAATTAAAGTAAAGGAAATGTTGTTAATGTTTATGAAGTTATGGCCACACACTATTTTTTTCACATGTACTTTATGTTAAGTATACCTATAACATTTAGTTCTCACAGTAAAAGGTATGTTTGACAAAACTTAATAATGGATTAAAAAAAAAACTCATGAAAACCTTTTGAAGAATTATTTAAACACTGAATTTTGACTAAAAGATGACAAAATGTCTGGGAATATTGTATGTTATATTTAAAAATATGACCAGTGTTGTCAAGTTTCATGAAATGGTGGCTATTATAAAACTATTAAAGATAGTGATAATTTATATCAATTTGAATGTGTATTGTGTAACAAACCTTGCATCTGGTCCAATGCTAACAAATGGCTTTACCTTCTCTTTGAGGACATCTAAGAAAATAAAAATCATAAGCTTTTCCAAAAACATTCAGACACTATAAAAAACATTCACTCAAATACATAGATATATTTCTATAATATTAGCTATATGTTCTACAGTTCAAATATATATATATATATATATATATATATATATGTGTGTGTGTGTGTGTGTGTGTGTGTGTGTGTGTGTGTGTGTGTGTGTGTGTGTACATAAAATAAGCATTAAAAAGAGTTTAGTAAAAAATCCACTGTCAATCCTAGTTGTTACCTTAAAGTCATAATGGATACTACTTGTGGTAATAGCTCCCAAATGCATTGGGAATACCCCATCTACCAGACAAAACCCAAATGCTGATGATAAACTGGCCAGCAAGATAAGTTAAACTATGGCCATTGGTTCTTCAATGCTCGTGTTTTTTCAATCATTTATAGCCTCTATCATCTTTCCTAACTAGTCCAACAGGATGTAAATGCTATAGTTTCAACATATGATTCACACATAAAATTAAGAAGTCTGATGAAAAACATGAAACTTGGATGATAACTTGTATCAGAGAAAAAAATGCATAGTTATAACTCCCAAAATTAGTCCTTTCTGGCTATGATCAATTTCTTTATACAAGACTCAGTTTCCAAATCATTTATTAAACCATTTTCACATATTAAATGACAAATGATTAATAGCTAAGCAACTAACCATGGATGAGATCAGAATCACTTAGCAAAACACCGAACATCATCACTGTAATATATGAATTTAACGTTGTTTTTTTTATTAATTACTTATTAACTCTCAAGCTATGCATTTCATCCTTTGAACACGAAGTAATCACTGGAAAAATTCAGAAAGTTTTCATACATAGAAATGACAAATCCCCCTTGGATGTTGACCAGAGTTCATAACTGTATTTTTTGCTTGTGTACAAAATGGCAGCTTTATTAACAGTCACAGATTTGGAGTTCTTTCTGACCATTAGTGGTCTCCTAAAGGACATTTTCAGTCCTGGGCTATAAACAAGTTGAGCTTTCAAAAACCCTACCTAGTCAAGTTATTCACTAATTTTTTGAATCTGAAAATGCCTCTAAACTTTAATAGTATCACAGTTGTTATCCAAAAATGAAAGATCTAATATTGGTTAACTTAGAACTTCTGAACGATTTTTCAGAGGAAAACAAATAATACAAATAATTACTCATATTTCAAAAACAAAACTACAAAAAGTAAGGATGTTTTCACTTACTTTAGTAAACATGTAATGATTAGTTTTGCTTTTCACACCTTCTCTATTAAGCATAGCATGTTAACAAATTAGTTTCAGATTGTATAAATGAAAACTAACTAGCCCTATATCAAAAACATTTTAAATTTTATTTATTTTAACCTGTATTGCACTACTTCCTATTTAAGAAAGTCTACCATTATGTGTGAAGATTCTGTTATTTATATATATATATAAGATAGGTGGAAATGACCAAAAACAGTTTCTTAATAAAAATCATATTTAGCAGAAACTGATAATAAGCACTTAGTTGGGGCATAATATTTTTTTATATTTAAGTTCTACGCATGGTATCATCACTGTTATATAACATAAAATCTGTTCTGCTGAGTATTTTACTTTTTATATTAAAGTATAGGCTGACAACAATACAATACCCACTTCTCCATGTCTCTAGTTTGTGCTCTTCTAATTCCTCCATTCTTACCTGTTAAACATTGGAATTAAAGTTAAAATCTCAAGCCAAACTTTAAATGTGACAAAAATGAAAATGTATACTGCAACTGATTTAATTTGAAAATAAATTACTATTATTTTAAAAGCTAAAGTAATTACAATCACACAAGTTTACATCTTTTTTTTTTCATTTCTATTTATGAAATAATATTTTTGTTAATGCACAACTTGAAGCTAATTTTGATATGTGGTTATATAGGAAACAAATTAATTTTTTTTGCAGTGTGGAATTGAGTTATTATTTCTTTCTTATGATGCAGACATCTGTCGGCTCATAATCATTACACATATATTACTATACATACATATAGCTTCTACTAATAACACATTACAAACTTCCTACTTACATTTTGTGCAATCATCTTGTATATGTTTCAACTACAGTGTATGATGTAACTCAATGGTTACATGACATTGGATGTGCAAGGTGTTTATTGTTGACTGGTTTGTTAATTACTGTAGGCATGTGAAACAGATGTATGCTGAGCTACAGTATATAAATACTTCACTTCATTACAAAGTTAGCAAAATAGTTTCCTGTTAGTACTTCTTATAGAGGCAATGTTAGATAGGTGGCAATCTACTGGTGCCTGATTGGATTTGCCACTCAGCATGTAAATATCACTTACCCAGTATTTATGAATTGTCTTGGTAAGTTGTCTTTATGTGTTAATAAACAGTTTCCAGGATTACTTCATGTGCCTTTATTGAGCTATTTGAGGCTATTGTAAGCAATCCAGTTGCAATGTTACAGAACAAGATCATCACATACATCCAAGATTTTTTTTTTAACACTAAGAAAAAATAACCAACTGGTGACATCTAATCAGAGTTACTGTGAACTTAAAGTAAAAAAAAATAACCAAGCACTCACCAAAGGAGACTTGTAGTAAGTCCTGAGAATGTGGATAAAGTCTGTGATGGTTAATATACCTAAAAAGAAATAAAAAAATTCAATGGAACTCGGTAGTACAATCTGAGAAAGAACTGCAAGCTTCATATTCAATGACTTAGCAGCTGACAATTGCACACTATTTCATTTTTGAGTTTTCACCCCTTACTAGCAGAATGCACATGTTTACATGAAATGTAGACAATTCTAATTACTCAAGTTGATCCAAAGCTTTTGGGATTAAACCTTTCATCCAATATAAGAAAATAACTAGTTTGGAGAATATAACAAACAATACTACGACATTATAATCTTGCTAAATTCATTGATATATAGACAGATGAATTTCTTAAAAAGAACTTGCAAGTTTAAATTAAAAGTTATAATTACCAAACATTCTCCCAGGTGAAAAAACAAATTAAAAGCTATTCCTCATTAAAAAAAAAGTAGATCGAAAGTGTATAATATTCAAAGTAATTGTAAATAATATATACTAAACTGAATACATCAATATAAACAGCTTTATAATTATGAATAATAATATCACATTAGACTTCAGAATGGATTTTTGTTTATTTTTCATTGTAATTTAATAGCACTCATAAATAAATACACATTAAAAATACCTTTTTTTGGGGGGGGGGACTGAACAATCCAATACCTAAACATAGCTGTAACTATTTCGTTTTTTTATACAATTAATTAAAGGGCATGTACCTTAAAACATATTGTTCCATCTGAACTATTTTTTTCCACATTTACATAACCAAAGTTCCCTATTTACACCACATCTCTCCTTGTTTGGAACAATCAGGTGGCAGATGAAGTTGAGAAAATTGTTTCCAATAAAATTCCGGAATACAACCAGATTTCCAATAAATCTCCTGTTTTGTTACACCCAGATTCATTAAAACATGCTTTCCTCTTAAATGGTTTAGAAACTAATATTTTTGTCAAGCACAATAAAAAATTGAATGAAGAAACAAAACTGCTGTAGTTATTTCTATTTACATAGTTTGCTCATTATGCCCAAGATATACACACTTGTTAAGCTTCTCCAAAAATCAAAATGACCAATGTTTTGCTTTATCCTAAACATCATGCATCTCTATAACAGGTCTGCAAATTTTCATTCATCAGCTTTGTCTACCTTGAATTCTAGAGCCATATGCAGGTTTCCAGAAAATTAAAAATTTTTCGGTATCCCAATAATTGTCCAGCAATAAAAGAAAATATTAGTGCAAATATGCTTTTTTTTAGTAGTTTGAATGCAAAGAGGAATGTTCAGTAAAGATAATTTTGCAAAGTTGATCATCTGCTTTAAAATTGGTTTCAAAATTACCTGTATTTCACTGATAAGGGAAGCAAATCTAAACAGTATGCTCTTGCAATGCAAGCAGCCATAGCCAGTGGATCCTTACTTCATCTCTTGTAAACTTTATTACATACACTAATCCTCGTGATAATGGCATGAATAAATTACTTCAATCTACTTTTACTTAACTGAGGCAGTTACCTACTTCTTTTTACTCATAAGTAAATATATTTCTTGAAAGCATGCCACATCAGCAGTAAATGAAAAAGAAAACTGATTAATTAAAATAAAAATATTGGGTATCACTGTTGCTTTTGAATCTGTCTCACACATTTTTAACCCTAAAGGTAACACACTTTCCAAACCCTTGTAATATCTTGATAATGTGTGCAATATTATTAATATACTGATCTGCATATTACTTCCTTATATGTGTTGCTTCCCTTTAAAGGTCCGGTTAAGCAATAATGATTACAGTATAAGTGTCTTGGGTTGATGTAACACGCAAAAATATGTGAAATCCGTTTAAAAATGCTTTTGTGCTTTAGCTCAACATTAGGTGATATCATACAAACACAGCAAAATAAAGCAACTTGGCATTACTCAGTTTAAATTCTGTTTGGTTCCTCATTCACTTAAGAATCATCACAGAGTTACACTGAACAAAATGAGATGAAGTAAATTGGAAGCTAAGCTGAATGTAAACTCAGTTTTAGAGCACGTGAATAAAGTGAGTTAAAGCAAGATTTTGTCGTTGTTTTTTTTTGCTGAAGCATTTTTGGATGTAAATATATATTACATTTAGTCCTATCTATGGGATTTTCATGTTTATTTTCTAAATATTCTATTATACTAGCCACTGATCCTATAAAAGATTTAATCAATCAGATTGCAGTACTTAGTGATCATTCATAGCTTACATGCATCTCTGTTTTATATAAATCAGATTGCAGTACTTAGTGATCATTCATAGCTTACATGCATCTCTGTTTTATATAAATCAGATTGCAGTACTTAGTGATCATTCATAGCTTACACGCATCTCTGTTTTATATAAATCAGATTGCAGTACTTAGTGATCATTCATAGCTTACATGCATCTCTGTTTTATATAAAAACTTCCACTACTTTCCACAAATATAGCTTGTCTCTTGTTTGTTTTTTTTTGCAGCCAGCATAGCAAACATTAAAATGACTGGTTGAATTAATGATTTTCAAAAGCTTATTATTAATATTTTCAACATGTTTTTAAGTATTCATGAGATGTATTTCGTTGAGAAGAGCATATCCAAGTTTTTCTGTAAAGATTAATCAAATAAAAACAAACAACTCTCTTTTTGTTTATTTTTTAAAGACTTCATTTATTGTTGTTGTAACATTTTCCATCTGCTGCTATCACAGAACCTAGGTAAATATTTTAAGTATTGAATATTTAATGGGTCTAATTTCATTTGAGCTTTATGTTGATCACTTCCATTTATTACCATGAACTTAGTTTTCTTTTGATTTAAAACTATTTTAAATTCCTTACATAAATTAAATACAAATTTTAATTTATCTTCTGCTGCTCATCCATTAACAATAGAATATGTAGTTTTTGAAGGGAACTGTTATATTTAAAAGGAATATTTTGATTTATATTTTATAGGATTAATATGAGACCCGGCACCACGAAAAACTCGGCCCTGATATGGCCATGCTTATATTTTATTATTATTACTGATTTAACAACTGACAACTTTTACGCTTTCTATTGTAGTTAATATGCATCGTATGTACGGTGTATGAGGGTAATGGATCACAAAGATGACAAATATGGCATGTTTCTTTCTTTCATTTTTTGTGTTCATCACATACTCTACCAGCTACTACTGTTTCCATACTTCCTGGTATCTGATTGAAAACCTCAAAGTTGTATTGAAATCAACTCAACTAATGTAGCTAAACTATTTACTAATAATTACTATTGCACTTTAAGTGCTTTTTCGATTATATACGTTTCATAATTATTTTCGGCTAAATTTTAGTAAAATATCCTACTTTTTCGTGGTAGCGGGTCATAAGTTGTTAAAAGGAAAATGATACTAGGCCCACCTGTCGTATACCTTGTTTTATGTTAACATATTAATTTCATAATGTGCCACTGGCTATTTGATACATTTTAAAAATTATTCTAAATATTCTATGTCTACATTTCACTGACTTACATGGTCTTTGTAAAATATTTCTAGGCATACTGAATCATAGACTTCTTCAAAATCAATAAAACAGAAATACAAATATTTCTATGTTAGAAACTTTCTATTTTTTGACAGTATTACATGTAATTTCCTGTTTACTCTGATTCAGTTCGAGGTACATGCTGACCCCATAGTTCTTATATAAATGTAATGAATCTCTCAACTTAACTAACTTAAGAAGAAAAAGTTCCATTTCTGTGAATTAGATTATACTGGCTAATGTTGATACTTGAAGCTCTATGTCTTCCCAATTTTTATCTATAGCATGATCTGGGAGAGTTGACCACAGTCACTATATATGGTATCTAATTATCTCATCTTATTTAGAATTGCTTCAGACTTTTTTTTGTGGTTAAGAGCTCTCAACAGTAAAAATGTTTTTTTCATCTTGTGCACTTGTCCAACTTGTACATTTATTTTATAATTAAGATTAAAAAACGTATATTAAGCACACTGTTCTACTTTGGTCTAGTCTCTCTCCTTCAACTCAACCAGGTTAGAAATTCAGTCTGTAGCATTTATTCTGCCAGACATTTTGTTAGAATGGTTACTATCCTTACCTGAATGTCATCAGTGTACTTGGGAATACCATACAGTTGTCATCTAAATTCTTTATAATGAAAAATATTTACCTATATATTCTTGATTAATGCTGTCCCAGAGTGGTGCAGCTCTGACTCCTAGAAATAAAGAAAAGCTCATAATTTTTTTATGGCCATCATAAGCATTTGGTATAACTTGTAAATATGACATAACACCCATTTTAAATTTTACTTACATTTTTTATAAAAGCAATCATTGGGTAGATTTGAGAACTTCAGTGGATTGCATTGTCTGTTGAATGAAAAGGAAATGATGTTTCAGACTTGAAGAAGGCCTCAGCATAGAAGTCGAAATGTCATGCTCTTTTCTTTTAACAGGCAGTGCAATCCGTTAAAGTTCTCAAATTTACTATGCCTACTTTGCCTAAAGTTCCACTGAAGGAATGGCTAAGTTTTGAATCATATTACTCTGGTTATAGTATAAGATAACATTAATATATATTAAACATTTTAATACTAAGTACGAGTGTAACCTAAGAGTCACAAAATATTTAGAATTTTATGACATATTTTTTATACTATTGTATTCCAATTGATCTGATACATAGAAAACTTTAAATTTTATGTTTACCTCCCACAAGTCTAGCAGTTGTTCACTGTACTATATAAAATTCTAACTACTGAAGGAATGGAAGTCTTTTTTTTTTTTTTTTTTTTTTTTTTACTACACACACACACACACACATCAGTAATGTAAAAAATTTTTCATTAAATGTTCAATAAAAATTTAAAACACAAAGTTTAAGTTACTACACCACAATTTCAGTGATGTTAATATTCTGTTCTGAATGCATAACAGCCTAAAATTAAGTTGCTTTTCACAGCTAAGCCTTTATGGCAGTTAAAACAGTTTGTATTTTTTTTCATTCATCCTAAATCAAAATAATAATAAACAAATATTCACTATCAACTTCCAGAATTTTTAACAGGTTAAGAAATTAATATGAGAAGAAGTCAGGTTGTAACCAAAATATTCCATATAACTAGTGGCTAAAATTCCAGACTCAGATCAGTTCTAACACTACAATTTTATTGTGTCTTGCATTACTTTGAATATTTTCAATGCTTAATTATGGATAGATAATTTGTTAAGTTGATTGAACTGTTTTAACAGTACTTGTCAATTTTCAATTACATTGGAGTAATTTACAATACAAATTTTAAAATATGATTCAAACACCCACAGATAAATGTTTTTTTAATGATGAAATTTTACTTTCAAATATATATGAAATATATTAGAACTATGAGTAAATAATTATAAAACTGTTATATTGCATCAATACAAACTTAAATATTTTAGACAAATCTTTTAAAGTAAAGATAGTGAAAAATTGTGCAATATTTTTCTTATAATCAGTGTTTTACAACTGACAAATATATTAAAAATAATCTTCCAAAATTTGCAATTATTATATTTATGACTTAAACTTACCATTGTCCACAAGAGCAAAAAAAGCTTTTTTAACCTATAAAAAATATAAAAATATTGTATTATTCAAGGACTCAAGTAAGGTAAACTACAACATATGGTTCTAAATTTCTTTATTAAGAATTATAAAATACAAAGATTTAATTTGCATGGAAGTAACCTTCGAACAAAATTAAATCATATAAAGAGTATACTTAATCATTGAAAGTTACAATCATTCAAATCTTAGTAAGACTGGTTTTAGCATTATGCAAAACATACAAGTGTAGTAGGAGCACAACCATTCATGGGATACCTATCTGATACAGCCATGCATGTATATAATGCCCCTATTGGCATAGTACTTGGTTCAAACCTTTTTTGAAAGCAATAGTTATGATCTACATTCCCAAATTAAATGAGGAAGTTGGCCAAGAAAAAATGTCAGACAATTTCTGTTTCGAAGAAGCCTTCAAGGACAAAAGATAGCCTTGCATATGTCTTTAAAGCTTAATTACAATTTGTATTGATTTATTTTAATTGATTATTTTACATTTTGTATTTTGCAAAGCAAAAATATTAGTTTCTGGAGTTTAAAATTCCAGCATGTTCAAATAATGTAGGGCTAAACCTCCTCTTAAAAAGTGTATCAACCTCTAAATTGGACAAGAGCATCAATGTATTTCAAATTGTTTGGTGCCACAATATAACATATGGTCACATACAACAATATACTTCAAGTTTCATATCATTATAACAACGTAGTGCTCCTCTGAAAGTATTGGCAGACATTTCAAACGAATTTTATAAGCTCATAATACCCCATACATTGCAAGTCAAGACTCAAGTGCCCTACCACCAGGCCATGCTAAACCTACAAGGATAATAGTGTTCACTTTATACAAATTGTATGAAAATACTCCAAGTCTGTCCAGCACACATACTATAACAGCCACTTCACAAGTAACAACTGTTACAGAGCATAAGGTTTATGTCATTCAGCAGAACATTTGTAAACTGTACAGTCTTGCCAACACTAGGTTAAAACATTTGAATAAAACTTACCAGTAACTGGGTGTCAAACACAACCAACTTGGCACTTATAGGAATGATATCATAGCAGCGAAAATGTTGGAAAAATTTCAAATATATCAGATCTTCATCTTCTTCTGTACACAAAATGAAACAACACATAGCTTCAAATATTTTGCAATAACAGTTTAATAGTGCTTTAAATACATGGTATATCACAGGAGCTAAGATTTGGGGAAGTTCTTCACACTTTATAAGTTTTCAAATTACTTTTTTACATATATATTTTCATATTATTATGCTCTCAAACCTTTTTCGTATTTACAAAATAAGGTATTCATGAGCCAGATAAAGTCTTATTTTACTAGTATATTAATTCATGAATAAGTTGTATAAATACAAATATATATATATGTTTTTTTTCTTTGCTTCTCTAAAAAAATTTTGTATAGAAATATTAAAAATGTTGATATACTTTGGTGACAGATTTTCTCGACGCCAACAACAGCA
>NW_013665809.1:685039-692672 GCF_000517525.1 Limulus polyphemus | reverse complement strand
CTTATCGACTTCTTGAGAAGAATTCTAAGAAGAAAGTAAAACCTACAGACATCGGTCTTGTTTAACAAAATATTAAAATATAAACTGTTTACTAATGGCAGATGGTAATATAATAAAAGTATTAACAAGAGATATTTAAATATAAAAAAATATGCTTCAAAAACTTACCCAAGTCTTCTATATCTATTTTGTCATAAAGTGGATCACTTGAAAGCTAAACAAGAGAAAGCTTTCAGAAGATAACAAAACATCTAAAATTTCCCATGAATTAGAAAGAACTCACAGACAAATTCATGTGTACAAATTCTGAACTTAAAACACTGTATAAAACAAAAAAATACTTAAAATTCCTTAATAATGAATTATATGCTCTCCCCCCAGTTGCTTAGCAGTAAAAATGAGAATTTATAATGCTAAAAATTTAGGTTTCGATTACTCGCAGTGGGTAGAGAACAGATAGCCAATTGTAAAGATTTATGCTTAACAATAAGCAAACAAATAAAAGATGTAACTACAGGGTGAGTCAAAAGTCCAGATTATTCTCTATTTTTGTGAAGGTGTAGAATGCCAAAATTCTGCTGTCATAGGGTGTCTAGGTATAGTGAGAATAATTTAATTTGATACCTGACATGATTTTGTAATATAAAGGTGAAATCAAGGTCAATTAAATGTTATCTCTTAATCTATCAGTTTGAAATAAAACGTGTTATCAATACGAAAGTTGTGATATCACCCACGAAATGTTGTTTTCTTTATGGGACTTACAAAAATGTGCATAATGTTTTAAACTGAAAAGATTTCACTTTAATACAAGGAGTGTTATAATATTACGCAAATTTATGCAAACCAACTTCTACCAACTTTCCTTTACTGGTTCTGGAACTTTTTCAACGTTTCTATACACACTGAGAGAAGCATATCCACAAAATATTGTACAGTACACTAATGCTGAATGTACTGAAATAGTGTTACTTTATGAAGAATTTCAATGAAATTCTGGAAACAGCACCCCAAAGCATCTACAATTTTATGCATTGTTTGCTGTCTTCTCACCGACTAGCATTTGCGAAAATAACATATATGGTAATTTACCTTTCGCAACAGAAGAAGTTTATGTTAAAAGCTTTTACTTCGTGCAGTACTGAATTCAATTGGCACAAGTCGGTTTGTAGTAAAATAATCAGTCGTAATCACATTGTTACTATATTTAAGATTATACCGTGAGTATGTTGTGCTACTTTTGTAGTAAAGCTTGATTAGTTATAGTAGCCTCTAAACCTTCCGTACCTAAATAACACCATTCTAAACAACGAGAGGGCGTTTTACTACTAATAATTAAAATTCTTCTCTTTAAACGTATTTCGTGAGGACAAATTTCCTCTCCACGACAATAAAGTATGCGAACAAAAATGTATCATCAAATTAATAAGGGTTTTAGTCAATGGCAAAAAAACAAACAATTATACTCATCAAAGTGACCGAGTCCGTATGCAAAGAGTTAATGGGGGAAGCCCCTACTTGCTCTCTTTGCGAATGCCCCTGTATAGAGTTGGAATTTTTAACCCGAATTAGACTATACCCATATGGCCGAAATGGCCAGATTAGGACCACTTGGGATTTAGATATGACCGTTCTTAATTTTCAGCTACTGGCTAGAGGGAGAGTAGTCAGCGATAACTGTAGAAATAAGGGCTTTGTCCAGCTCTTTGAACCAAATAAGGGACTGGTTTTCACTTTTACAACTGAAAGTGTGAACTGCGTTCAGTGGTCCCACGTCTCGAACTTTGGATCCTATAAAACGCACCCCGGCACGCTAACCATTAAGCTGCGCCCAATCCAGACTGTTCGTATTTTATTAAAATAAATTTATACAACTGAATGGATAATATATAAATAGACGTTTTACTCTTCTGCCAAACTGTACTTCTGAATAATAAGATGAAAGTTAAACAAACAAATGGTTCAACAAAACTGTCAAAACCAAAATAGTTTTGGCCAAAATCCAAACTACTGAAAGTTGCTTGACTAAAAAGATTTGTTTCTGTCTCTCTTTCTCTCCAATAGCTTTATAAACCATTTAAAAGAACTCAACTGGGTATTTACTTACTCCACGAGAGTCAGTCCGGCGTATCAAAATGGTGTGGTGATCACAACCATCCAGTGACCTTCGACCCACCGATCCTCTTCTTCTGTCTGGATCAACAGAATGTCGTCTCATAAAGACACCTGAAAAAATAAATAAATACACAATTTCCAAATGAGCTCAGCATGAATATGAGAACAACTAATTACGTTTACTTTCAAACTGTGAATACTGAATTGATGACTTAACATACTGTGCTGATGTGTCGAAATACATATACTAAACTACCCATCTTCATGCAGTTTTACAGAAAGCAAAACTTAAGCTAGCTAATGTTTAAGCAAGCGAATACTAAGAAATATTTGTGATATGGCAGAACGATTAAAATTAAACAGAAACGGATGACACTCGGCTGTTATTCGTAGGAAACAACCACTAATGGTACTCATTAGTGGCGGGAATTTATCGGCAAAGGGAATTTGGAACTCTTTATAATATATACACACAAGGTCAACCGCAATAGATAGACTAGAGAGAAGGCAGCTAGTCAACAGCTAGATGATTGTTTTGTTTTTTTGCACTTAGTGTAAAGCTACATAATTGCCCATCTATCCTCTGTCCGTGGCGGGGAATCGAACCCGGACAAAAACATAAGTACTAGAAAGTACTTCAAAATTGGCGGGAAACACATTAATGTAAACTTCCAACTTGCTAACTCTGAAAACCGCTAAAATTATTTTGCCCCCAAATAAAAGGCTAAATTTAATTCATTTCTAGTATCTAAAAGATAGTAACTACGTGTTATAAATACCCATTTATAATTTGCATGTACATCCGTGGATTCAGTTATGAGAGCCTCCCCTACATTCATTGATCGTCCATTTCAAGATTATAATATTAAAATTTCAAACATCTAAATTCCAATTATTATTTCCAATGGCTCCTTACACGTTAACATACATTTTAAAGTAAACTAGTTTAGACAAACTTGAAAGACCCAAACCTCTTGATTCTGCATTTTTGGGACCCCCCCCTCACGACTCTTTTCCCTTCATTTATAACCTGTGGGGGGGGGTCAAGAGCCGATATACAAGATTCGAAGCAGTTTTTCAAACATCGTGGGAGGAGTTCGGAAATCAAGTAAACATAAGTACAGTTGAGAATTACTATACAGAGGGTTCATGAAATTTGTAATGAAACATTTAGTGAGCTTTCATTCATATTATCAAAGTGAACGGCCTTACTCATATAATACTCATCCGCAGTAATGAAACATACAATCTTTAAATAATGGCTCTAGCAAAAGTTAAAGTTCAGTCTTGTTGTTGTGAAGTTCGGTCTATTATATAGCTGCTATCATAGACAGTAGGCGTGTAAACAGAATACACCTATACATTCATGCTTATGTAAATGATCCAGAATAATTAATACTTGCATAATAATTTCACGTGATCAGTTAAAACAAATTAGGCTTTATTTTTGGTTAATTGTACCATTTTAACGTATTCATCTATCAAAACATTCTCGCTCACCATCGTACGTGCGCAGAATTTTACTCATAACGTTTCGAAAATTCCACACCAATGTACGCATAATTACCATCTATAAAAAGTAGCTTAATATCGTAAAAGATTTAGTGCATAAAAGTAACGATATGATCTATTACATTCTAAGTATTCAAGTTGTTTCTAGTATTTAAAAACTTAAGTCAAGGTTTCACCCCTTTAATGACTGTTTTATTGCTTGTTATTTTTTTGGTGATTCAACATGTTTTAGTAGAACAATAAACTTCATCATGGACTACCGAAAAACAAAAAACAATCCGAGAATTTTATAACAACAATCTGAGAATTTTAGTATTTTAAAGCCAGGTTAAATAACGCCACAGGAAATCCTAAATAATATATTCATAGGTATCTTTAAAAACATACATAATTATTTTGATTTCATTATGAAGATTGGAGTTTCTCAACAATAACATGTTTGTCTTTTGATGAGTGTTGGTGTTTGTTATTAAGCACAAAACTACACAAAGGGCTATCTGTGCTCTGCCCACCACGAGTATCGAAACCTGGATTCTAGCGGCATAAATCCGCGTAATGGGCACAACTCCCCTGCAATATACCGAGATGTTTATTGAAGTTTCGTAATCATTTTCACTCTACCGTTCATAATAGCGATAAGCAAAGCTTTTGAATGTTAGAACATTCTGAAACCTCTTTCGAACAAAACAATTAGCTTCAAAATATGCATTAATGTACCTTCCCAACATCTACTCGTTTCCATCAGCCCAACTTTCTTGTCTTATGTATACAATGATAATAAGTGAAAAGTAATAACAGTCTATCCAATGGGTAATTTTTAAAGTCGTTATTCCACGTGAGCAGTGACGTAAATTGCATTATATCAAATACTCCACAAAGCTGCAAAATTGTTTACCATCAATATAGTGAAACTTTTGAATCTTTAAATACTCCTGTATAAAATAAAATATACCAGTTATTCGAATTTACTAGTGTCTTACATTCATGATGTAAGAAAAATAAGTAGGTTCAAAAAGTCTTCATTTAAAACGATAAAAACCCTATAATCCGAGCGCTTTCGAAAGGTGAACCTTTCTTCTTCAGGAGTAAACTGGGAAATTACCCCCGAAGAAGAAAGGTCCACCTTTCTAAAGCGCTCGGGTTATACAGGTTTTAATCATTTTTCACTAGTGTCTTACATATTAAATCATTTCAATTGTTACAGGATAATAAAACATAAACAATACAATACAAATTACTAAGTTTCAAAGTTCTACTTTAGCTTCAGCAAAATTAAAGAATCCATACGCGTTATAAAGTAAGTAAAGCTACCATAAGTATTCTGCCTCCTTCGTTACTAAATAAATTTTTCAAAGTTAAATATACTTTGTATTGGTTTTAGTAAAGAACGTCGATCAGAAGAGAACCACTAAGTTTCTCTCGCTTTAGTTATTTACAGAACAAGGTGAGTGAGTCCCTAAAGACGTCACAGTCTTTCAATAACGAAAGATTACTGCAGAATGAAACATTATAACGGCAGTGATCGCTTCTCGTGGTAAACAGGTTGGAGTCCTGAGGGCTTGACACCCCTCCCCCAGTGTTGACTTGAGAGTGGCCCTCAGTCACGTGGATAGCGCGTGGGCCTATAGAAAGGGGTGTGTGTTGTATATATTCCTATATTTTTCTTTTTCAGATTTTGCTAAAAAGCTCTTGTTCGAGATGAAGACTTGTGTAGAATAAAGACTACTTATTTTGTATGATATTTTTCAATTATTTCTTCGAGTTTTAACTTTTAGCTTACCTATAAGTTAGAACTGATCAGGGAGATTTATCAAAGGTCTCTCTCTCCACTTCTTCACAGCACATGAAACACTTGCCGGTGTTTAACTAACTTTGTTTGTGTTTTGTAAATAAATATTATTGATTTGTACAGTTTTGTGTTCATAATCAAACAGAGTTGGAGAAAGTATAACCTTTACTCTGGGATATAGTACAAGATGAATTTCTTGTTTTATGGATCCTACCCGTTTTCATCGAGAAAAAAAAACAATGAATTTCAGGATATCATACTCACGAAACAAAAATGGAATAAATTCAGAAGGGAATTCAATGTAATTTTGTAAACTGTTACACCTTATTGCTGTATCACCTAAAGTGATATTTTTTCATTCTTTAGTGTTGAAATGTCTTTAAATATCACGAAGACGAGGAAAATTAACAACATACGCCCTATCAATAAATAAATAGACGCCCCGAGAATACAAAATGACAATCTCCGTGACGTCGTACACAAAAAGAAAAAAACACACGTATAAACAGAAGTATGCAGAGACGACAGATTACAAATAGTCATAAAATAAACGAGAATCCTAGGGATTAACCTTATTTTAACGACGTTATATAGTTTGACTATGGGATGGCAATTAAACTCAGCTAGAAATTGTCAGGTCACTTGGAATGCCACTGCTCATAGTGAAGAGAGTAACAATGTAGTCACACCAGAAAAAAATCTTCACATGCCCCTTGTGCTCCAAAACCAACAGAGTGAACTCTTCGTGCTGTAAGTAGAAATGTAGATAATGATCCACGATATAATTGTAGGATAGATATGACGTTAGAATAGTTATAAGAAGCCACTCCTTACTCCAAGCAGTATCATATGTTGACTGCATTGGGTATCACGGATGCCACTACACTACACTAAAGGCGAGAAGTTTCGACAACTGGTTTCGATCCCGCGATTTGCACATTGCGAGTTGAGCGCCCTAACCAGCATCCATGCCAAGCCTTTACATGTAATGATTATGTTCTTGTGTTTAGTTTTATTATCAAAAAGTAATTCCTTGACTGTAAATATTCACTCCTACTTATTAAAGTTACAGATCCTGAGCATTTGTCAAGCCAATAGAAACACCGTTTATTATATGTTTAGCATTCCCATCTTGTTTCTCCATCTGTATTTTCTTGATAGTTGGACACGTTCTACCATCACGAGTTTGTCTTCTTAATCTATTTTCTGATCATTTTTTGCTTCATCAATAATTTTTGAATAGTTCGATATCATAGGATTGACTTCTTAAATATGCTCTCTCTTTCTTCAAACAGTATGGAGGTCGTTCGATGAAATAGATGAAGTTTAAATCAATTTCTAACAAGTCAAATTATCGTCTACAGGGTTTATTCCTTTGTTTTGTTCTTGATAAAAGAATTAGCACAAAGGATCACATATAAAGTGTAATAAACTTAAAATAAGACCAAAAACCCGAGTGCTTTCGAATAGTTCACTATTCTTCTTCAGGAGAACAAAGTTATTTTAAGTTTATTACACTTTATACGTGATCCCCTGTTTTGTTTTCATTGATGCTCTTCTTTCGCATACTTTTCCGTTCTTCTATAATAGTTTACATAAACTTTTCTACAAAACAAATGCTTCAGTCATCCTCTCGTCTTTTTTTTTTTTTTGATCCAGTAGGTTCGGCTTTGTAACAGTTATAGATGTAGTAAAAGCGCTAATTAATACTGGGATCTAGCGTATACATCCAAGCAACCATCGAAATGCCTTCTTTATTCTACGCTTTCCGATTACTGTATTTGCTTTTTGTATTTATGACAAAACTACTAAGGCTATCGCATTTTTCAATTGTAATAAGTAAAGAGTCAAGTTTTCCTCTTTGTTAGTATAAGTCTAGGGTAACCATAATGTCATAATAAGATTCTTGTTAGTGTTGAAATTTCTCTCACGTGCGCTACAAGCAAGACTCACATTCACAATGGTCAACATAACACATGCAACCAGTAGGTGGTTCAAAACTATCTATGTTAATTACAACAGAACGATAACAGCATCGGCAAGAAATAAAAATAAATGATTTATACTGTTGTAATATTACTAAAAACATGATATGGAAGTGTTTCTTTTCGATATTCACGCAAAGCTGTACACAAGGGCTACTTGCGGCAGCTATGCCTAAATTTGAACTGTTTGTTTGTCATAGATTTCGCGCAAAGCTACACGAGGGCTATCTGC
>NW_013665809.1:668746-684260 GCF_000517525.1 Limulus polyphemus | reverse complement strand
CCTACCAAAAGTCATGGGACACGGGTAGTTATAAATATAACATGTATTTGTTGAAATTGTACTTTCGCTCTTTACATACACTATCCTACCAAAAGTCATGGGACACGGGTAGTTATAAATATAAAAAGTATTTGTTAAAATTGTACTTTCGCTCTTTACATACACTATCCTACCAAAAGTCATGGGACACGGGTAGTTATAAATATAACATGTATTTGTTGAAATTGTACTTTCGCTCTTTACATACACTATCCTACCAAAAGTCATGGGACACGGGTAGTTATGAATATAACATGTATTTGTTGAAATTGTACTTTCGCTCTTTATATACACTATCCTACCAAAAGTCATGGGACACGGGTAGTTATGAATAAAACATGTATTTGTTGAAATTGTACTTTCGCTCTTTATATACACTATCCTACCAAAAGTCATGGGACACGGGTAGTTATGAATAAAACATGTCTTTATAGTGGCCCCCCTTTTGGCTTAATGATGGCTTCAATTTGTCGTGGAAAACTGTCTACTAATTTCTGGTAGAAAGCTGGTGGTATTGTGCTCCACTCATCCTTTAAAGCATTAGTAAGGTCCACTACTGAAGAGGGCCGTCTTGGTCTTGCCCTAATTCTGCGTTCCAGTTCATCCCAAAGATGTTCTAACGGGTTGAGGTCGGGACTCTATGCTGGCCACTGCAATGTTCCAATGTTATTCTCTTCAAACGACACGTTCACAATCCTTGCTTTGTGACATGGAGCGTTATCATGTTGGATAAGCGTTCTCCAGGCATCCTCCATACCCAAACACGTCCATCAGACTGGAAGAGCGTGTAGTGCGACTCGTCGCTCCAGATTCGATGTGCCTTGCCCTATACTTATTGACGGTGTTCATTTCTTTTCGTTATCAACGGCTTGTGGGCTGCAACTTTTAAGTGAAAATTCATGGCATACAACTCTCGATGTGTCATGGAAACACTTATAGGATTGCATGTAAATGCTCGCATCTCCAAACACAGATTCTCTAGGGTCTGATGGCGAGATGAGGTAACCAGCCTTCTCAATGAATGTATTGATAATAATGCTCTCTACTGATAAGTACAAGCAGTATATTTAACGTTACTGACTAAAACGTTTATCTAATTTGTTTGTTTGTAGTCAAGTACAAAGCTACACAATGGACTATCTGTGCTCTGCCCACCACGAGTATCGAAACCCGGTTTCTAAGCGTGTAAGTCCGCAGACATACTGCTGTGCCACTAGGGGACAGTTTAGTAAATGTTAGTGTATAACTTTTAGAAAAATATTAAGAACTACATTCCAAGAAAATCGGTTAAAACTAAGATTAAAATTTTATATCCCTTATATAAATATTTTAAAATATTAATAATGGTAATTCTGACGAAAGATAAACTAGAAGCAACGTCTACTCTAGGACTTGTCACGAAGTCTAACCCATTAGCGGTAATCCCGAACAAAGGAAAACTAAAGAATAAGATCAGACCTCTCAATTATAGGAGGGGTGGGGCAAGGAAGGCCATTTGGCCCGGGCATCAAGCTCAAAGGGAGCCTTAAATTTAGACACTTGTTTTTTTTTCTGCATTTGTTAAGTTTCGAGACTTCTTTTTTTTATGAGCCTCTCAATCAGACCAAAACGTGTTATGCACTCTCAGCTTAGAGCTGCAAATTATATACACAAATTAAATATTCAAATTATGTTTCACTTTTCTTTGGGGCTATGATTCTTATTTTGTTTTCATGAGTCATTATTTTTTTATTATTATAGCCAGGGGCCTCAAAAGACAGAGGTGGCCCGGGCCTTTCTGAATCTCTGAGAGGGCTTGCGTAAAAGTTAGGTACTTTTAAAATACCTGTATTAATATACGTCACCTGTGGTGAATAAAAGACAACTTAAATATAATACGCTTGTTTGTTTTAATGCAAAGCTACATTGGGCTTTCTGCTATTTCCTCTTTGGGGAATCGAATTCCAGATGGTAGCATTGTAAGTCCGTAAGCTAACTGTTACTGGCTAAAAAGTTTACTAACTGTGTGTTTGTTTGTTTGTAGTCGAGCACAAAGCTACACAATGGGCTATCTGGCCCACCACAATACGCACAAGATAATACTTGCTCCAGGTAAAGTCGCGTACGTAATATAGATTTACTACAATATATATTAACATTACACGAGCTTTTATACGAACGACAACAGCCAAGTTACCTGAAGGTGCGACTTCGTAGAAGAAAAAAAAAAAGATTAGAAATTTTGTATTTAGAAATACAAAGATAATAAGAAATTAATATCTCAGACGGAACGATGAGTTTTGGAATTTGGCATTCATTGAATATACGAGTAATAATCCAAAATATAACTGCCACTCTGGATTAAAGGAAAAGTGGCAATTAAAGAGAAAAGAAGTGATAACTAGAACTGTGAAATTCAGAGAAGAAAAAGAAACCTAGAATTCAGTATAGCCAATCTGAGAAGAAATCAGGAGTAATCTAGATGTATCACTTTCAGAGCAGAAAAAGAGTAATAATTATATATATACTAGCTGAAGTACCCGTCCCCTGGAAGGAAGTTATGTAAATTCATGATTAATGAAAGGTTATCTTAGAACATGAAAAGTTTCTTCCCTTATATGTAATTGTAAAAACAAAATGTGAAACCGCAAGTTTGCATGTATCTCCACATGGACCTAACAAACCTTCATGCCAGAGGGCGAAATAGTGGTAAAAACGCCCTTAAAAACCGCAAAATGCAAGACTGAAAATTTTGTATGTATCTCTCCGTGGACTCAGTGAACCTTCAAACCAAATCTGGCTTAGATCCATCAAAAGAGGGCGAAGTAATGGTAAAAACGCCCTTAAAAACCGCAAAATGCAAGACTGATAATTTGTATGCATTTCGCCATGGATCCAATGAACCTCCAAACCCATTTTGGTGAAGATCCATCCACACCCTGCGAAGTAGTTACATGGACATACAACAGACAGTACTATTATATTTACATACACATATATTACGTTGCTTTAGACACAAGTGTTTCTATAACAGTAAATCTCTCCGTCGCCAAAAGATGGCATTCTCCATGATGTCATTGGTGACATGTACACAAAGAAATCTAACCAATTTTTATAATTTTATAAAGTTTTCAGTGCTGCTAATGTTTCCATTCTTCACTCAGAACTGAAAACGTTAAAAAACTAATGGTAATAAAAATGTGTTTAATCAAAGAAAACGACTGTCGCTAATAAATGTGCATTCTTATTAGTCGTGTTTCATTTTTTCTCGTTTCTGTAATTGTTCTGACATTTCTTTGAGAAAAAAACTGAATGCTGATAATACAAGCAAAATACTTCAAAAGTAACTCATTTTTTGTTGTTTATCTGCGAATCTGACGTTTCTATAATGCACAAAAAAAATCAAACAAGGATGAGTTTCTAGTTCTGATTTCTATATATATTTATTTAGTTTTGTTGACGACGAAAACCATTTTTTTATGATTTCCTTTATCAAATACTGTCTAAATTACAAAACTTGCACTTATAGATAACGTTGGAGTTCAATTACTGAATATTCACTTTTTTTTTGTATAGCCAGTTATTCTAGGCTTACTTTCTAAATTTAACGTTGCAAATAGACCGAGTTTCCAATAAAAAACGTTTTACCTGATAATGATCCTCCACTGTTCGAACTGAATCTCTGTAAAATAATATTTGTTGAAAATAATCAGTAAAATTCGAACAATATTTTTAAATAAATTGTATTACAAGAAAAACGAAATAGAAAAAGCTATTAACGCTTCAAAATCGAACGATATACAGTAACAAATATAGAAGTTTACACAGCTATTGAAAACATTGCAGTACGAATGTTGTTTGATCAATAATACCACGAATTGCATTGTTTAAAGCCAAATAAAACACAACTCGGAGAAAAAATATTTAATTCAGAATGAATTAATATTAGTTGAAACTAAAAATATTAGTAACTAATTGACGCCAATTAAAATTCCGTGACTCAGTATTCCTGAAACGGTTGCTAATCATGACCTCCTTGATTGTCGTCATACTCACCTCTTCTCATAAACACACACACTTCATTAAACACCGGGTAATAAGATGTGAAAATTTTACTATAACAATTAACGTGATTTAACTGTCAATGGGATTTAAATGGGTCTCTATTTATTGAAAGATACATTAATATATCACATTGGCGTTTCTAGGAATTTTTTTATTGCGGGTCAGAGAAAATTAACAGTTTGATATCAGTGGGAGTCATAATTTTGACAATGTAAAATATTTAAAAGCTGCATCTCTACAGGGGGGGGGGCAATTCTAGTTTAGTAATAATCATCATAGCGATAATCAAAACAATAATTATAATTAATAATATAATTAATTGAACTGAAGCTGCCGATCTGTTATTTTATAATAACAGGTATGTTTTCTCTCCTTTTTTTATTCGTCGATATTAAACAATTTTCACTTTTATTATATGCTTTCACTCAAATATTTTTTAGAAAATCTGTTTCATGTGATTTTGCGATGGTTTTATTGTCTTGAAATGTTTACATGTTCTATAATAATCCTGTACGCTGAATCCGAAAATGATATCCATTTTTCTCCATCTCGTGCAGTTTCTTCGCAAAATGTTGTATGTCCTTTTACATAAGGGATTCATTTTCATTGAAATTGGGTCACATTTTGTTATGCTTAAAATGTTGTAAACTACTGGCTATAGATTTCTCTAAACCAATCGCGACGTCAGAGTCTTATTGATCGTTCTAGAGCCCACGAGAAACACACCGCTAGTATACAAACGGTTAACAAGCCGCATGACATGTCATTTCTGGATAGTATTTGTTTGTGCGTGCACTTTGACATTATTTTTTTTTTTCTTTTCAATATTATTTACTCGTCGCTATGGCAACAAGAGGTTGTATGAATGACCCAAACATATTCTGTTATATTTGTGGCAAATTTGTTGTAAACTTAATTTAAGTAAGAGTTTTTGTTCTTCTCGATTTGTAAAAAATCCTTACATGATAAAAAAATGAATGTTATTTTCGAAATCTCCGTAGCTAAATTATGGAGAATCCGTTATTAAAACCAAAACAACTTTAATGAAATTTAAATTCGCAGGCTTATGTAATTTAGCAAGAGAGCTTTGCATTTGACATGTACATGTAAGCCCTAACAAACAAAAATTTGTGCCGGGAATATAAAACCGGGAAGTATTCAGGAGAAACCAATTTTAAAAATAAATTACAGTGCAGATACAAGTATGAAACATCGCGTTTCACAAGAAATTGTGAGTCCACTCCCTACTGTTCTCGCCTTATACGTTGGTTCCGTTGTCATGCCTTTGGTTTCGTCAAGTGTCCCAGGGGCAGCATCGTCTCAGTAGCTGCGACACAATGAAGGATCGCTATCATCTCTTATGCGTAAGTTGCGTCTGCAATGCACTCAAATACAACTGAGTAAGATTTGGCATTTCTAGTACCATCCAACACACAAGTCTCGATCTTACTAAAAGACAAGTTAATCAGTGCACTCGAATACAACTAAGATTTGACATTTCTAGTACCATCCAACACACAAGTCTCGATCTTATTGAAAGAAAAGTTAATCAGTGCACTCGAATACAACTAAGATTTGGCATTTCTAGTACCATCCAACACAAGTCTCGATCTTACTAAAAGAAAAGTTAATCAGTACACTCGAATACAACTGAGTAAGATTTGGAATTTCTAGTATCATCCAACATACAAGTCTCGATCTTACTGAAAGACAAGTTAATCAGCTCACTCTGGATGTTTTCTCCACAAATGAATGTCTTGCGTGGTTATTTTTTTAATGTGTTCTTCCGTGACAGGATTAAGTATGGCCAAATATTTCAGGATGTTTACGTTTTCGAGTGTAAAAAGCAATACTTTAAATTCTATGAACTCTTTATTTCGGCAATAACAAGTATTTCGAGTAAAACTTAGCAGTATGTCAACTTGTGTTTAATCAGGTACAGATTTTCCGTACAATGACTGTTTGGTTTTAATTTTAAGTTAAAATTATATTTCTTCTTATACTGTTCAAACGTCTCCAGGCGACTTGCTTATTTTCCAATAGCTTAAAACAGCTGGAAAAAAATCCAATCCTTTATTCCGCTAGACGGCAGTGTTAAGTTAACTATGCTAAAACAAAGCACTGATTCGCGTGTGACCGAATTTTGAATCCATTACCTTGGTATTTCTTCTCTACTAACAATTCATTTTGTACTAATGTAAAAGCCCGTCAAAAATGACGGGAAACCATTGTTGAATGATTAATGAAAATTATTAAATTGAACTAAATCGAATTTGTCTGTACCTCCAAAATGCACCTACGCTTCACTTACTTCCTCAGACTCGAAGTAATTCTTTAATCAACACATTTTAGTAAAAACTACGCAGAAAAATGAAATGTTATCGTGAACAAAAGTACGTGTGCACTCGAAAGAGACTTAAATAGCACTCTTGAGCCTTTTCACTATATTCTAGGTCAGAAATTAGAAAATATAGTGCAGATATTCCGACACAAATTTTCAACTCTTTCGACTGTATAAAGGGTAAAAAATATTTGATAGTAATAAACGTTTATTTTGCTTTATGTTTTAAGTCCAAGTGGGTAATATATGTATTAAAATACAAATGAATATTCATTAACTAGCTGGAGTACCCATTACCTGGATGGAAGTTATGTAAATTCATGAAAGGTTATCTTAGGACATGAAAAGTTGCTTCCCCTTATATGTAACTGTAAAAAACGCCCATAAAATTTGCTAAACACAAAATGTGAAACCGCAACTTTGTTTGTATCTCTGCATAGACTCAATGAACCTCCATACCAAATTTGGTGAAGATCTATCTACAAGAGATGAGTTAGTGGTAAAAAACGCAAAAACGGTCGCTCTCGGTTATATATCACAATGGAGTTATTTATATTCAGATTTTTTAAAGAAACTTTAGTTATACATTTTTGGAATAATTGTATTTATGTATTTCCTGAAGAAAAAAAAAAAAAGAGACAAATTTACCCTGTATAGGGAGGAAACTAAACACCTGCCCCTGCTCTAAAATTCACAAACTGCAGCGAGAAAACGTGTACAACAATGTTGGGAAATGAATCCATTGATAAAAACTATCTTTATATTTTGCCATCCTAATTGGTTACTTCTTTTCCTATCTGATAAAGCCTGTCGTGATTATTGGTTGCAGCAGTACACAGAACCTTTAATTTCTATTAACTGACACAATGGTTCTCCCACTTTTTTTTTATGGTCCGGGAACCCCTTTCGTGAGGCTAAACACTAAACTTTTCAAGACCTCTGCATATTTCGTGTATCTAAAAATCAACACAGAATAAGTGAAATTCTAGCAATAAATACTAGTATAATAATACAATTCTAAACATATATTTTAATACTATTCCATAAGTTTAAAACAGTCAAACCTGTAGAACACTACTACTAATAATAAAATGTGGGAGGATAATTAGTTCCCTGCATGTAGCACAACCGCACGCATGGAAAAATTTGAAAAAAGAGAGGAAGCAACGTTCTTTCAATATATTAGCATTTATCGAAATAAAACAGAACTTGAAAGAGATTTATTACATCTTCCAAACTCCTTCACATGACTCCAGGAAGGCTGTGACCCACATCTCGAGAACACTAAAACCAGAATAAACAATTAAACTACCAGTTTAATAAGATGTAGCTATTCATAAATGTCCAAATGTATAAAAATGTTTTTGCTGATCTTGTAAATAAATATGCTATTCGTTTTATATGTGATTCTTCCGTTTCTGATAAAATTTGGTGAAAGTTTTAGCGCCTGATTCAACTTGTGATAAATATTTCAAAGTTTGTCTAAAAACGCATCGAAATGTTTGATATCACGTAAAATTAATATTTTGAACATAAAAAGAGACACTTTATCGCAAAAGGCCTTTCATATATTCTTGTGCTTTACATTGTTTATTAATCTCGAGTTTATTTAATAGACTGAGACGGATTTAAAAGTGTACACGCCATGGAGTGAGTAAGATTAATCTCGAGTTTATTTAATAGAGTGTGACGGATTTAAAAATGTACACGCCATGGAGTGAGTAAGATTAATCTCGAGTTTATTTAATAGACTGAGACGGATTTAAAAGTGTACACGCCATGGAGTGAGTAAGATTAATCTCGAGTTTATTTAATAGACTGAGACGGATTTAAAAGTGTACACGCCATGGAGTGAGTAAGATTAATCTCGAGTTTATTTAATAGACTGAGACGGATTTAAAAGTGTACACACCATGGAGTGAGTAAAATTTATCTCGAGTTTATTTAATAGACTGAGACGGATTTAAAATTGTAAACACCATGGAGTGAGTAAAATTAATCTCGAGTTTATTTAATAGACTGAGACGGATTTAAAAGTGTACACACCATGGAGTGAGTAAAATTAATTTCGAGTTTATTTAATAGACAGATTTAAAAGTGTACACACCATGGAGTGAGTAAACAGCTTGTAAAATTTTGTATAATGTCTTCTTAGTACACCTTGTCGATATTCCTCTTCTTGAAAATTAATATACTGAATACAATTAATGTTCAGTAAAAGATACATTTGTGTACAGTACCCCAATATTGAAATAAATTGTTTAGTAGTTTATCAAATACAGTCAAGAACTTTCGATGTTTGTTTTTCTGTTAATCATTGACACTGCTTTTATATAAGTGTCTAAGTATACAAGTGTTTAACTTATCATAGTTAAAACGTGGAACTTTAATCGTCCATCATTTATTGATCTGATTACTATTCAGTTATACAACTCGGATTCGAACCCGAGACTTCCTGCTTTGCACACCAGATGAGTGCTCTATCAACTGAGCTAAATGATTAACAAAAGTGTTTAGTTAGCCAACTCAAACTACCACATTCTTCCCCTCTAAAAACCAAGACCCGTCCTCGGGGCCTTATCTCAGGATCGAGGACGGTAGTCTTTCTGGGATAACTCTCTTTTTCAAATTCATAAGATCGGATTCGAACCCAAGTGTTCTATCAACTGAGCTAAACGGTTAACCCAATATCGATTTCAACTACCACATTCTTCCCCTCTAAAAACCAAGACCCATCCTCGGGCCTTATCTCAGGATCGGGGACGGTAGTCTTTCTGGGATAACTCTCTTTTTCAAATTCATAAGATCGGATTCGAACCCAAGTGTTCTATCAACTGAGCTAAACGGTTAACCCAATATCGATTTCAACTACAACATTCTTCTGTTATCAAAAACAGGTCCCCAAGTAGGATGACAGTTTGTTTGGTTTTTGTTATTTATTTGTGGTAACATCATTTTTTTAAAATTATTTCCTCCAAATCCGAGACCTCTCGCATTCCAGGTGCTAACTGAATTAAGGGGTTAACCCACTAACACTTGCTTGTTTGTTTGTAGTTAAGCACAAAGCTGAACAATGTGTTATCTATGCTCTTCCCACCACGTTTATCGAAACCCGATTTCTAGCGTTGTAAGTCCGCGTAACGTTTCCAAGTAAGAAGCCTTTTTAACAGCTCAAACTACTATAATTATATAGCCGAGAATACATAATAAATTTTAATGGGTAATTTCATATAAAAATAATAATTAAAACTAGTTTAACGTGTTTCTCTCTCTTTCAAAAATGAGTATAGCTACTGCTGTTTTTTTCGTGAGTTAAAAAGTAATAATATTCGTATAAACAACTTTTCTATGGGATGTAATTTTTAACGGGGGAAAAAAAACTAAAACTACTTAAAAAGCATCCATGGTGATGTTCACTAGTTTGTCTCGCACGTGACGTGCATTTATAATGTTTTTACCAAACAAAAAAGTAAGGAAAATTTAAATTAGAAATGGCAAAATTTTACTGATGCTTGACATATTAAGTTACTGTTTCTGTTTTTCCTTTTCATGGTAATTTCCTGTTGGCCAAGACAGCTAGTAATAGCAAAGTTGCTTAAAAATTGTTAAAACTAATTTAAAAACACATATTGGAATTTTCAACGCACAGAATAATAATAATAATAAAACAGGTGAGGGACCCCAATAGTCAAGCATAGTCATTCCTGATTTCGAGCTACTGACATTCTAAGAACCCATTAGTGAAAGCAAAGGAGGAATATGCTACAACATGTCAACCACGCTACAACTGCCACATCCAATGCCGACGAGGCCTTTCATCCAATACCAGGGCTCACCAGGCCGGCTGGGATATAACAGATATAGTAGTGGTTCAAGCACGATATATTATCGATTTTAATAAACAAAATCTGTTAGGGTATCAACCAAATTAAGCAAGTGAATTGTAATTATTATAAAGTTTTATTAAGTCATTACAAATCAAATTAACATGTAATAATTCATAAAATATTATTCATGTTATTTTAGCATTGCTTATTTATTTATCGTTTTTCATTGATATTATTTTATTTGAATTTTAACTTTACTATTACTCAAGAGAACTGGCAAACCAGCAATCTGTTTTATTTGTTGTTCCTGGAGCGGGTAATGTAGCCACGGTATCAATGTGGAGAAAACCCACATCAGTAATGAAAACAAGGAAGAAGCGTTATATAATAAGTTAACCACATTACAACTGTTATATCTAGTGTCGACGAGGTCTTTTGCTCAATACCAGATCTCATCAGTCCGGTTGGGATACGACAGACACAATAGTGATCTAGGCAGTACATCATCAGTTTTCGTGAACAACTTCTAAGGTATGGATCAGATTATGTAAGCAACTGAAGCTGGATTATATATATACATATATATATTAAGTGGGTTGATGAGAACCATTAAAACAAGTCGTAACTCTTCTATATGAAGGAAACTACGAATTCTAGTGTTGTTAAAACACACTCATAAAACGAAGCGAGCATCAACACGTGCTGGCTTTAAGTAAAAAACACTTTAACCACAGTTCTTGTTACAATGTTTAAGACAGGTTTACCATAAAACCTTGAAAGAAAATAAAACACAAAGTAAATTATAACACCCTTCTAATACCGACAGTAGATGTGCCTTTGACTATCGATCAGAGGAAAGGCAAACTGTCAATAGTATTTGCTGCTTAGTAAAAGACCAATCTTAACCGAAAATGTAAAAAGTATTCAGAGCCTTGAACCTTTCGGTACGCAATCCGGAAAGTTAACTACTAAGTCAGTGTTTCCCAGTCGTTGCGCAGCGGCACAATGATATGGTGTCATACATGGACAGGTGTGCGCCTGAGAAAGAAAACATAAATAAATGAAACGTAACTTTTGTATAAATTAGTTTTGAGTACGGAACCAAAACGTGTATTATGCCTTGTTGATGGCCCCTAAACGAACTAGCCTCGTAACGAATTTTGTCAGAATATGCTCTATCTTGTTAGTTGTAAGTAATCCAATGGTAAATGCTAGAGAAAATTACTGACATATGTTTGAAAGACAACGACAGAACAGGGGAGCTGCATGTGATTTTTGACTTTCTTGTTAATATATCACTAAAGAAGGAGGCTTGGAGGCTATAAATGTACATTATGATATAATCTATGATATAATATAGATCATATAGGGGTAAAGTGAAAATCTAAAATGGGAAATTCAGAGCGAAGAAGAATCACGCAAAACTTTTCGGGTGATCTTTATATAGACACCTAAGTTAACTAACGGTATCCGATAATAATGGCGCAGGTGGGAAAAACAAACAAACAAAAACAACACTAGACCTATAAAAGAATCACTAACAAACGTTTTTTTCTGGGAAGTAATGCATACATTTTCCCCATTTTCCATTATCACTGGCGCCATTTGTATCGGAAACATTTTCTACGGGCTCCGTAACAAACATAACATAGAAAAAGAACTATATCTTAAAATCGTAAGTTTTTCAGAGAACCTATGTCCGTATCCAAATTTATCGGTATTAGTCAAAAGTACAAAATTTATAAGTTCACCTACAGAGGTCGCTGTGAAGCACATTCGTTCTTTAAGAATGTAAAAACATGCCAGTTGTTACTTTCGCTACTAAAGTTCAGTTAACTGCTGAATCTATATTTCAACACGTACCATTGGCGGTATGTGTATACACAATGCATATTTTCAGCACCTGCGCTCCGCTAATAACTACGCGTTTCTTATTACACATTTTTACAAATCGTGACTCTTGAAATACGAAGTTTGTTTGTTTGTTTTGAATTTCGAACAAAGCTACACAAGGGCTATCTGTGCTAGCCGTCCCTAATTTAGCAGTGAAAGACTAGAGGGAAGGCAGCTAGTCATCACCACCCACCACCAACTCTTGGGATACTCTTTTACCAACGAATAGTGGGATTCACCGTTACATTATAACGCCCCCCACGGCTTAAAGGACGAGCATGTTTGGTGTGATGTGGATTCGAACCCGCCTCCCTCAGATTGCGAGTTAAGCGCCCTAACCACCTGGCCATGCCGGGCCAAAATACGGACACATCACGAGATTTCAAATTACATGAAGCATAAATATTACGAAGGTTTTGTGTTCAGTAACAGTATATTCGGTGGTCATTAATTTTTTCAACGTTTTTTTCGTAATTTTTGAGAATCTAATATTTTACTGATGACAATTATTGTTCTTTCTAAGTTAAAATAAAAAAGCTAAAAAGTATTGGTTGGCTTTATAAATCATCTCTACGATTCTTTATAAGATCCAACTCGTATGTATAAATATTTGTTAAATGCTTACTTGTATTTTGTCAATTTGGTATAACCTAGTGTGTAAACAAATTGGAAAGATTTGGGCAACTCACTTTGTTTTTTTAATCGCATATTTATGTTTGTAAAATTTGAACTCGGGATACACGTAGTACAAACGAGTGACAAGATGGAAACTAACAGTTCTAGAATAAATGGTTACTTCGTAGTACTGAATTTGTTAAAAAGCCATAAGAAGTAGTCATAGTTTAAAGTTCTGAAAAGCCATTTGACAACAACAACAATAGGCGTAGACTAACTACGCTTTTTGTCATTATTGGGAGTTTTCCCTTGAAGTACAGTCAAATACATGTACAGTATAGGAGTCATAAGTAATGAGTGTACGAAATGGCTAATTTATCGTAAGTATATTACATTATTAAAAACAACACAATAGAAAAGAAAATACGTTGTAATCGTGCATTAGTATTTTACGCTTTGTTTTTGTGCTACCATATGTTTATAAGTTTATGACTGTCAAATATAGTTCCACATGTTCTGTATTCCCAGAGTTCAGCAAAGTTTGTGGGTTCCTGTTTGACCTTATCAGTCACCCTATAAGCCATAATAATATTCAAATGGACACTGTGCCAGCCAAGCCAAAATTGCAAATGTTCTGTATTCCCAGAGTTCAGCAAAGTTTGTGGGTTACTGTTTGACCTTATCAGTCACCCTATAAGCCATAATAATATTCAAAGGGACACTGTTCCAGCCAAGCCAAAATTGCAAATGTTCCATCGGCTTTTTTTTTCTTTCAAGTTTTGTGACATGCTTGGAATACTGTCTTGTTGGAAGATAAATCCCTGCCCAACTGGTCTTAATCCTAAGAGAATGGCATGATGGATAAGTCAGGAACCTATACGTTTTAAGTAGATCCTCAACACACCCACCTGGCTGAGATGCAGCCCATACTGTATATGTTGCGTGTTGACATTTTTTCCTGTTAACCATCCAACAAACCATTGTTGATTGTTACCCAACAACTTGGATTCATCTGTAAACAGAACTCATCTCTAGCTTTTGGCTTGGTTATCTCTCCTGAAGCAGCTTTACATCCATTGAAGCCTCTTCGTACTGATGAGTATTTTACTGTTCTGGGGGTAACGTTCACAGTTGTACTTACAGCTAGGCCACTGGCAAGAACTCTACTACGATATCATACATCCAAGAGACACTTAATTGTGAAGTCACCTGAAGGGATTCAACTTGTCTCCCAAATTCGGAAATACATTTTAAAGTCACGAGAAACGATAAACATCAAAATATACAGCAAATCTGTTGGTATCGGTAATGCACGCATCCAGAATCACGTGGTCTTTTCGTTTTATTGTAACACTTTTTTCCTATGACAGTTTCTATCGCTTCAATTTAAAAAGTTATTATTCATAGGCGACGGAGTAAAATTTGATTTAGAAGGCACCAACGATTGGCAGGAACCTTATTTGTTAGGTTAACTGTGACCATTGTAAATCAAAGTGGAAAATGTGATGTTCTTGATAACTAACTATACACTAGTCTATAATCTCAATTTAACCCTAGGAGAATGTATCCATAGTACCTCCCCTCCCCGGTTCCACCGCCTATACTATTCTTAATGTCTCTTAAAAGTTGTAATAACACAGTTCTGTAAGTACGATTATTTTTGAGCTGAATGCATATACACACACATATATTAGGAAAGCACGGATACCCGGCCAGATATTCGGCCCCGGCTGGGTATTGGGCTACCCAGTAATACTCAGCGCTCCGGCCGAGTGTCGAAGTTAGATATCTAAGCCCTAATTTTTGTAGCAACTGACGCGGTACTAAAAGTTACAGTCAATAATTGGTTTAGTTATAAAAAATCGCGACAAAAACTGACCGCTCGCTGAAAGTCGGGGATTTAGAGAATAATAAGGGTTAATAACAGGCATAGCTTGAGAAGTGGATTTCTGGGGATAGTGGGGGTTTTGAGAACATCAGGGGTTAGGATTTGAGAAGTTGGGGCTAGGCATTGAAAGTTGAAACTTGGATGTTCTGTTGACGATTATTCGATTAAATGTAATAAAAGTCAATTTAGTTTTTGATTCTAATTTTTGTGTATGTTGTTATTTTTTATTTGGGGAGGGGGGCAAAGGAAGAACCCGGCCGCCGCCGAAGCTCAGTGACCGGATACCCGGACCCAGTATTGGTCCAAATTTTACTAATCGTGCATCCCTAACAACTATAAATGAATCTTATCGTCTATAGATTACGAGTTTCTAAAAAGGTAAACATTAAATTCAGAATCTTATCGTCTATAGATTACGAGTTTCTAAAAAGGTAAACATTAAATTCAGAATCTTATCGTTTATAGATTACGAGTTTCTATAAAGGTAAACACTACATCCAGAACTCGTTTTTCCTGCAAAAGCTGTTTCCATAGCCGCTTTCATACAGTGCTGTGTGCTGATAAATAAATACATTTATAATATAAAAGCGGGAGTTGTTTATAAGTCACACACTCATGAAAGGCTGACGAACAAAATGTATACTGAAATAGGCTTAACCCTGTATAAGTTATGTAATTTCTGACGGGCCCTTTCACTTATATAATGCTTTATGGATATAAAAATATAACAGCTTAGATTAACATACTTTCACGCTCAAGATGTTGTGCTGGCTAGATACATACCCTAGATACACACACACACACACACACACACACACACATATATATATATATATATATAGATATGTTACTTATTCGTTGGATAGT
>NW_013665809.1:665595-668124 GCF_000517525.1 Limulus polyphemus | reverse complement strand
GCATTCATTTACAATGGCCCATTGGTAGTGTATCAGGTTCCAGACGTTCATTTACAATGGCCCATTGGTAGTGTATCAGGTTCCAGACGTTCATTTACAACGGACCGTTGGTAGTGTATCAGGTTGCAGGCATTCATTTACAATGGACCGTTGGTAGTGTATCAGGTTCCAGGCGTTCATTTACAACGGACCGTTGGTAGTGTATCAGGTTCCAGACTTCATTTACAACGGATTATTGGCAGGGGATCAGGTTCCAGGCATTAATTTACAACGGATTATTGGCAGGGGATCAGGTTCCAGGCATTAATTTACAATGGATTGTTGGCAGGGGATCAGGTTCCAGGCATTCATTTACAATGGACCATTGGCAGGGGATCAGGTTCCAGGCATTAATTTACAATGGATTGTTGGCAGGGGATCAGGTTCCAGGCATTCATTTACAATGGATTGTTGGCAGGGGATCAGGTTCCAGGCATTCATTTACAATGGACCATTGGCAGGAGATCAGGTTCCAGGCATTCATTTACAATGAACCATTGGCAGGAGATCAGGTTCCAGGCGTTCATTTACAAATGGACTGTTTTGTATCTGTTAAGCCATTTTAAAAGAATCAACGTTTAACTTTGGCAGCCATTTTTCTCAGTTTTTCTTTTTGACGGTTATAGATGTAAAAGTCCCCCGGTGAGACAGCGGTAAGTTTACGAACTTACAGCGCCAAAATCCGGGGTTTGATTCCCCGCGGTGGATATAACCAATAACCCAATCTGGCTTTGCTCTTAAATAAATTTGACATAAAAATTCCAGGAAAATTAAAAAAGAAGCTATTTTAGATCGTGTTCATTCATCTGATCTTATATTAAATCTTAGATAGGTAGGAAATGTTACTAACTTGGTTTTAACTTGATGGGCACGACTGATTGTATTATATTTTTTGTGGAAGTATGCATTTCTCGACCCATTACCGTAAATGCAAGTAAAATGAAACATCATAAAATATTCACGATTACCACTGATATTATCATTATTCACCTGCAACACTACCTCCACAAAGTTCAAGAATAACAATGTTTTACACAATTCATTAGCCACTTAAATATTCAGTTACTTTCACTATCATCTTAATAATAGAGAGAACTTACCTTCGTTCATATTGCTTTAACTGTTGACTGCTTAGCTTTTGACTAAATCGAAACCTCTTTGCTATCGTTTTAAGGCCAGGAGTGAAGGGGCTTAACAGCGGTGCTTATAGGATATTTTATTGGTGAGGGGGCTTAGTAGAGGTGTTTATAGGATATTTTATTGGTGAGGGGGGCTTAGTAGAGGTGCTTATAGGATATTTTATTGGTGAGGGGGGCTTAGCAGAGGTGTTTATAGGATATTTTATTGGGGAGGGGGCTTAGCAGAGGTGTTTATAGGATATTTTATTGGTGAGGGGGCTTAGCAGAGGTGTTTATAGGATATTTTATTGGGAAGGGTGCAGAAGATGTAAAGAGTTGATTGTGCAGAAGGGATGTACCAGAAAGGAGATCAAATATTATTAAATGCTAAAGAAATAGGCTTTTTTGCCTTTAAGAAGTATATGTTTATCCTAGAAAAAGGTTAAACTTTCCAAGGCTCTTTTTGCACAGCATTAAGGCATTCTGATGATGTTTGTGACTACCATTAACCTCCCCACTCCTGCCCCAAGGCCTCATATGATTAGAGATACGTCTTTAGATTCAAGTAACAAAATATAACTATCCCGCCCATTCAAAAAATATGGGTACTTTCATGTCAATAGTAGAAATTAAAAATACTAAATCCTTATAATTCAGCTGCGGAGCTGCTGAGGGGAGGGCGGCAAAGGTCTCCAAATGAGACACGACACTAGAAATTAGCTAGGTTGCTAGTGTTCTAGCGATTATCTATACTATTATTCTGCTTGTTTTTGTATGTACGACCGTTACGCTTTCTGACCGAGAACCTGCTGCATAAGCATGCATAGTTAGAATGTTTTCCATAAGTAAAAACAGCGCATGCGCATTATTCACTCGACGACAAACACTCTGCACTTTTAGTTGCAGGCGTTATCACCGTCACAGTGTTACTGACTGGTTGTCTTCCCTATGGGTAGCTGTGCCCAAGTCTGAATTACGGCTTTTAACCCAGCTGGTTAGCTCACGTGTTGCACAAGTTATCTTTAAGGTTTAAAAATATCAAACTGTTCTTCCTTACAAATATATTAGGCAAAGCGGCGCATATGGACAGGTTTACCAACTAAATAAAGTACTTTTCCTTTAGTTTGTATAATACATTGCACAATTAGTAAACACTGCTGTGTAAAACTCACAGCGACAAGGTAGGTGCGTTCCGCTAATAACACAGGCCTGCGAATTTAAACTTCATAAAAGTTGTTTTGGCTTTAATAACGGATTTTCCATAATTCAGCTACGCAGATTTCGAAAATAATATTAATTTTTTTCTATCACGTAAGAATTGTTTACAAATCGGGAAGAAAAAAAGAAAATTCTAACTTAGATCAAATTATTA
>NW_013665809.1:658705-664595 GCF_000517525.1 Limulus polyphemus | reverse complement strand
CTTTAGTTTGTATAATACATTGCACAATTAGTAAACACTGCTGTGTAAAACTCACAGCGACAAGGTAGGTGCGTTCCGCTAATAACACAGGCCTGCGAATTTAAACTTCATAAAAGTTATTTTGGTTTTAATAATGGATTTTCCATAATTCAGCTGCGCAGATTTCGAAAATAATATTAATTTTTTTCTATCACGTAAGAATTGTTTACAAATCGGGAAGAAAAAAGAAAACTCTTACTTAGATCAAATTATTATTTCGTTTACCACAATGAACATTTTTATTATTATGTTTATTAACAAAAATACAAACTGAAGAAAAGGGAAGAGCATTGATGTCAAACGAATATGCATCCTCATTCATCCCGATTTTTTTTGTGAAATCTACGTCTTTTAGTCTCCAAACTACATGTTGTGATCTTTCTTTTATGTATTGCGTTATGACGTTTTGTAAATAACCTGTACGTGATGGAGAAAAATGGATACCATCTTCGGATTCAGCGTACAGGATTTACCGTAGAATATGTAAGTATGTCAATACACTAAAATCACCGCAGGCTTCGTATTAACGGTAGTTGAGACGAGACAGTTGCGATCCGCTAATAACGGTAGTTGCGACGAGATATTTACTGCGAAGTATTTATATTCTCTGGCTACCGAAGTCGTGGTAAATAAAGACAGTCAACATAAACAAACAATCACAATACACAATATTTATTTAAAACGAACAAGTTAAAATGCATACTTGACGTTCATAATGAACAACTGGTTTTGCTAGAGAGTTAGTACTAACTCGATAATCTCCAGTTCCAAACAGTGTCTCTCAAGAGCGTATTCCAGACTGAATAATTCTCACTTTAGTTACTCCAGAGCAATTAGCGTTTACACACGTGACTGGTCATTCAGCAATAAAATACATAGAGATCGTTACCTCCAGAGGTTACCTTACAGCCAGTAGAAAAGACAGATACCTATCTAACTTCACACATACCATAGTTAACTTTAGAATTATTTTCCCACGAGAAGACAAAAGTGGTGAATAACACCGTACAATAGGTAGCTGAAGTGAAAGGAATTTAACTACGTTCTTGACCAACATGGTGTGAAAATCGCAAAAATAACAAATCTGAACAATTTCAATTTTAATACAAGGAGGCAGAAAACACATAGCACGTTCCTATACGACACGTGTAGTTATCTACTAAATGAAAAATACGAGTTTATTAAGTTAAATGATCCAAGTATATATTACATTAAAGATTATTTAAGTATTTGCGCAGAATCTTGCAAATCTGTAACAAGAGCGTGGAAAGTTTTCCATTTTAAGTCATTATTTTCGTCATAAGCTACACAAGGTAACCGACGTCCGAGTATTATTGTTTGTAAGGCTCCTTTGATAGTAATGCATTCTACAAGTTTATCCTCAGCCACGTCTATTGGACCTTTTGTCACCTCCAGTGGATTCTTTTCTATCTTACAACACTCGTTGACCAAACTGAATTATCATTATTTTTTTTATGTATATATGTATACTGACTATTTTCGAAAATAAACTTTATAGGTTGACATAAAAATATCTCGTCACAGAGGGGGCTGGACTTAAATCCTTCTAACAACTTCAAAGAACTTTAAATAAATACGGAAATCTCGAAAATACACACGTGAATTGGGAAGACGCGTGTATTTATCGTTAAATTAGATCGATTATGTTACTCATCCAATCACAGAACTTGAAGATGATTAATTTTTATAAGTTTATGTATAGTGTTGGTATTAATTCCATTCGGTGAAATAAGCCATTATTCTAATCGGGGTGAAAACTGATGTTTACATTACGTAGGAATATAATTACAAAATATGTATTGAATAATTTTGATCACTGTGCCATTTTGATTTCTTATTTGTTTCACGTACAACTATATACATTAACGCTCTGTTTGTTTACATGCTGTTAAGCACAAATATGCACAATGACCCATGTTGTGCTATCGTAGCGATCAAATATCTAATTTTAGCGTTATAAATCTCAAAGAAAAAAATCCGCTGAGCCACCCGAAGCATATATTATTTTCATTCATCATATATTGAATGTCAACATCGTACAGCATTTAGGAACTACAGAGAAAGAGTATGGAAACAAGTTCGGACATGATAAAAACGTACAAGCCTGTCCGTACTACTGATTCCTGAACAAACCACAAGTCATAGTGACAACTATGATTCCTTTGTGTTCCAACCTCTTACACAATTGTTTGCCTATGTTCTAGATCAAGTTGAAAAATATAGTACTTAATCACTAAATATTTCTCTCTGGTCATTAGACGAATATCTAATGGGCTGCCCTCTTTCGTGAACAAGACCTTCCCCAGTTTTATTCTTGCCATTAACAATACAAGTACGAAATGTAAAGCATAAAATTTGATATGTTCATTACTTGTTATATTTTAAAATGACTGTTTGATATTTTGAACACGTAACTTTATCTATGAAAACATTTTCTTATAATGAGTTTGAAAAGGAGGATAATACATCGAACATGGCCTACTGACAGAACACAACTCCGAAAACAGATTCTACATACCTCCATTAATAAAAAAAAAATAGAATAAAACTTAAATTCGCTTAGTAGCAGAAAAAAATTATCTGGTAATATATCATTGATATGGTGATAGAGGCATATAAAACGAACTTCACTAAAAAAAAGTTACTTAAAATAAACAAACACTCGCTATACCCTTTCATTTTTAAGTCATGAAAAATACAATGTTAATCTTTATATATATATATATATATATTCTTACTTTTCGGAACCACAGTAGCTGACTTCCAAGTCGTTGGGAGTCAAGGGAATTACTTCGATTTTTATGAACGGTCCTTTTGTTTGACATAATTCTTTGTTCAAGTTAGCAATGCAAAGGATGATAAAATCTTCCAAAAATCTACTCAACTTTAGTCTCAAGCATATCTCCGGCTATGCTGACAAGTAGCGTGAAATATTACGTAGTATTTCTTATTTTCTTACACTCTTCCTTTTTTTGAGAAAAACATTACTCACTTAATTATCCTAAACCAGAAACAAATCGAACTATCTGTTCTCCGAGTCAAATTGAAGGGAAAGTAGTATCTGTAAAGATACAGCGCAAGTTTGAAGAAGAATATTCCTTACGAACACAGGAACGCAATAAAGAATACCCTCTCCAGAACCAGCGTTATTTACAGCCACAGGTGAGCACAGATGCTTGAAACTGCTTTGTAATGTCATTCGTTCATAGGCTGCTTCGACTGGCACGTGATTCCCGATGGTGAAACGTGAAATGCAAAATTTAACTTCGTTCCAGTCGTTTTAAAACTTCACATACACAATTAAATCGAATCATTTACTTACATGACACAAGCCCCTAAAAATTATAGTTGGACCGCCTGTCTATGTATCCATCTAATGTACTATAAAATGTTGCGAATCGGGGGGGGCATTAAATGTACTACTATACCCTGACATTTCTGCTAAGTCTTAAGTGCAGCTCCGCTTTAAATATAGCTATCAGCTCGTGTAAACAAGAACAGGAAAGCCTTCATCCCCGGCTCGTAAACGTTTCCATGCAGTTATACGCTAGGTTCGTTTATTGGCATTGAAAAAGATGTGCTGTAAAGTTTACAAATTTCAATCACCACGATCATAGCAAAGTGACAATGAAAAATATTATTACAGGATCCATTAACAATAAACATATATAAACAAGTAAAGATACTGTTGTGACGTTTCTATTGTTGTTCTATTGTTCAGTAAAAAAAAGAAAGATGCAAAGACCAATCCACTTAATGAAAACGAAAGCGTTTTATTTCTTCTAATACAAGTTTTACGTAACTAACAATTAGGGCTAACTTCATATGTAAATATATACTCTATTTCTTCGTAAATTTTCTCGTATGTACCGTACTTCTTGTTTTACTACTTCTTCTCTTGAAAACACAAAATCGAAAACGACATACAGTGCAAAACTGATTAACTCAATAATCAGTCAATAATCTAACCTATACTCTCGTCTAACCTAAACTTTCTCTTCGTTTAACCACGTACTTATCACTTGACATTAAAACTTACCTTAAACTGAAAACAATGTATAAATCAATACTACAGCAACAATACTAAAATCTCTAATTTGTTTTTGTTATTATTATTAATACAAGCTGTTAAATACGGCTCACGGGATTTCGACAAAGCATGAGAGTTATTTTCTTAATTTACTTGTCATTAAACATTAGTATTAGGTCTATTATATTTTTTAACAATGCATTCAAATCTAGTCCCTTAGGGATTTTCAAGAATTAGAAACATATAATAACAGTATTCCAACCATAGTGTGTTCGCTGCATCCATTGCTGACGACGCGTTTCGCTCAATACAGAGTTCATCAGGCCGGCCGGGACACAACAAATGCATTAGTGGTCGGAATACTATTTATAGAAATGAATAAAAACCGAGCGCTTTCGAAAGATGGACCTTTCTTCTTCAGGGGCAAACTATTTACATAAGTCATTTGTTACAACAACAAAATTTATGGTGTGAGCGCCATGCTTGAAAAAGGCGTTCACTCCATTAAAAGCTTTTTTTTTTAATCTGATGTGTTACCTTCCAAAAGATAACTAATATGATTTCAAAAGCGGATAGTCTGTAATCCTTGCATGATATAATATACGAGCATTTATTCTGCGCATCGTCATTTAAGTCAAATGGATTTAACAACGCCATCATTTTAAACTAAGCTGGAAATGGTTGATTTTGTTCTTGTAATAGTCACAAAAACATGATCTTTAAAGCTTTATACTCACGCAAACTAGTGCACCAAATTCTATGTCTAAACAAATCAACCACAGATGTCTCTACGATCCTACTAGGTGCGGTAACAACTGACTGAAAACGTTTACTCTGGAGATTCCCCCTTCCCCCCTACACACACTAGACTTGAAACAGGTGTCTACAATACAGCGCATGCACTCATACGATTTACTAATATGTAGAAATCCACTACATGAATTTACATCTATATAACATCAAACAATAATTATAAGCCTTTTTGTTGTTGTTAAGAGAACGCTTATTATATTTTTAAAATTCTTTTTTTTTTGTTCTTTTCGGTGAACAGTCTTTTTATTTATGGGTTTTACCCTCTTTCACAACGTTTTTCATTGATACAAATACTTATTCATGCTCAGCTGTTAAAATAACAGCTAAAATCGCATTACAAAAAAAGTATTTAAAATTTTCCCTCACAAACAGGGATATCTACTTTAGCATTATTTCTTCTTCTTCTTAAAAAAAGAGAAAGAGACGAAAATCGTCTCCTGTATTCTGATAATTGTTATTTGTCTCCTATTTTCACACCATAAAGCTGACTCTTTCTTGTACCCGCGGTGGATCAGTGGTAAGTTTACAAACTTACAACGCTATAATTCGGACTTCATTTTGTCGGATAAGACACCGATACCCCATTTCGTAATTTTACGCTAAAACAAACAGACAAGACTGTTTCTTGAAAACAATATCTAATCCATCAGCCAAATGATGTCTTCATTAAACAATGAAATTAAAATTGACGATTTCAGAATTCGAGACGGGATAGTCCGGTAGGGTAAAGATCAGACTCACTAATCATAATTGAAGGTTCGAATCCTTTTACACGTCTGCAAAAATTACTGTTGTTGGTAAACCTTGTTAAATGTTTTCACCCTGTAGTGCATCAGCCAAGTCTATAGAAAGTTGTGTGTAAAAACTCTTATTCGTCTGCCTTCTTAAAATATATATAAATATGATCTGCATTTAATAATTTCATAAGAATAAGATAAATATGATCTGCACGAAATAATTTCATAAGAATAAGATAAATATGATCTG
>NW_013665809.1:654981-658152 GCF_000517525.1 Limulus polyphemus | reverse complement strand
AAAACTCTTATTCGTCTGCCTTCTTAAAATATATATAAATATGATCTGCATTTAATAATTTCATAAGAATAAGATAAATATGATCTGCATTTAATAATTTCATAAGAATAAGATAAATATGATCTGCACGAAATAATTTCATAAGAATAAGATAAATATGATCTGCATGTAATAATTTCATAAGAATATGTATGATCTGCATTAACTAATTTCATAAGAATATGATAAAAATGATCTGCATGAAATAATTTCATAAGAATAAGATAAGTATGATCTGCATTAAATAATTTCATAAGAATATGATAAAAATGATCTGCATGAAATAATTTCATAAGAATAAGATAAATATGATCTGCATGAAATAATTTCATAAGAATAAGATAAATATGATCTGCATGAAATAATTTCATAAGAATAAGATAAATATGATCTGCATGAAATAATTTCATAAGAATATGATAAATATGATCTACATTAAATAATTTCATAAGAATAAGATAAATGTGATCTACATTTAATAATTTCATAAGAATAACGGAAGAAAACAATAATGAAATTGGAATTTTCTACATGAATGGTACCCTAAGCGCACGCGGGCTAACCGAACAGGTAAGAGATTCTTAACATTAAGGTGCAGCCATCCCTGATTTTGAAATACTGATCAGATGGAAAGCAACCAGCAGCACTCGTCATCACAAGGGCTTAGTCCGTCTCGTTCAACCGGATAACAAGATTAAATATCGATTTTTGACGTGAAAGGTGCGGATCGTATTCAACAACATTACGTCTTGTACCCCGGATCCTGTTTAAGAGATTAACTTCTAAGGCTAAGTTTCACAAGTATAAAATTGTGGACGCCACTAAATTGATTATTTTTTATATTGGAGAGTAAATGCAGCAATTTATCTTATAGATACTAGCTTAAGGTTTACTTTTGAAGCTCGTGTTTGTATTACCCTGTGGCAAAATCGACAATAGCAGCCTAAAAGTCTCCTTTTCAACAGCGGTCCTGACTCAACAATAATAAAAGTCATGTTCATACTAGTATTTACGATATTTTGGTGTCCTTAGGCGATTCTTTCAGTTTGTTTTCTTCTTTACTTTTACACCGAGTCGTCACCATTTTGAACCTCCATTCTTTAACATTCGCAAAAACAAGAATAGGTTGAGGTAATTGGGATATTCCTGCTGAAGATAATCTATACATAAGGGTCATGAGGTAATTGGGATATTCCTGCTGAAGATAATCTATAAATAAGGGTCATGAGGTAATTGGGATATTCCTGCTGAAGATAATCTATAAATAAGGGTCATGAGGTAATTGGAATATTCCTGCTGAAGATAATCTATAAATAAGGGTCATGGGGTAATTGGAATATTCCTGCTGAAGATAATCTATACATAAGGGTCATGAGGTAATTGCAATATTCCTGCTGAAGATAATCCATACATAAGAGTCATGGTGTAATTGGAATATTCCTGCTGAATGCCATCTATAAGTAAGGGTCACGAGGTAATTGAAATATTACTGCTGAATGCCATCTATAAATAAAGGTCATGGTGTAATTGGAATATTCCTGCTGAATGCCATCTATAAATAAGGGTCATGGTGTAATTGGAATATTCCTGCTGAAGGTCATCTATACATAAGGGTCACGAGATAACTGGAATATTTCTGTTGAAAGTCATCTATAAATAAGGGTCACGAGGTAATTGGAATATTCCTGTTGAATGCCATCTATACATAAAGGTCATGAGGTGTTTGGAATATTCCTGCTGAAGGTCATCTATACATAAGGGTCATGAGGTAACTGGAATATTTCTGCTGAAAGTCATCTGTACATAAGGGTCAGAAATAGTTGTCCTTAATTTTGAAATACTGACCAGTGAGTAAACAGCCAGCCAACATCATCCACCACCATAAGGACTTTACACGGATCTCTGTACCAAATAATTGCTGTTGACTATCCTCTTACAGCGCGCCTCACAGCTGAAAATGTGCAGCGTGCTCGACAGCATCACATCCCAAACCCTGGACCATCCGATCCACAACTCGATTTGCTAACTTCCAGGAGACGCCGATTCCAATGTTTCTTGAAACATTACGCGACATAGTTATCACTTCATTATGCCAATGTGAAGTATTTGTTTGAATAATATAAATAAACGACCTAATAACACCAAAATTTTGTTTATATTTCATTAAACACTCAACGTTTCGCTTTACAGCTTCTTCAGGAGCGTGCACTAAAACACAAACCGAAACTGACAATACAAAGCTTCAAATAGAATTTATTATTTAAAACATTTGAAGCTTTGTACTGTCAGTTTCGGTTTGTGTTTTAGTTCACGCTCCCAAAGAAGCTGTAAAGTGAAACGTTCAGTGTTTAATGAAATAAAAAAACAACATTTTGGGGTTATAAAGTAGTTTATTTCTAGTATTAATATGTCTTCTATACACCAATATGCACTACAGAAATTAAATAATGAGTATTTGTTTGTTTGTTAATAAACATAAAGCTACTCAATGGCTTACTTGTGTTTTACCCAACATGGGTATCGAAACCCAGTTTTTAGTGTTATAAGTCTTAAGACTTACCGCTGTGTCACGGGAGGGGGTTGAAGTACTTGTATAACACGGCAATATAATAAAGCATGCATCTTGTTGCACGTTCAACTTTATGCTTTTTAAATAATGACTACCAACATCAGCCATAAAATAGGAGCATATGAAGCTATAGCGTAAATAACGTTAACAAAACAAACAAAGATTACGATATCATATTCAATAATTTTTCAAGTTTAATGTTGTGATAATATATAATATATATATATAAAAGAAAGTAACCACGTTAAAGGGATGAATTGGAAAGGATAAAGTATTGAATTTCTACTCATTCAGTTACAATATATTCTGGACCTTTTCGTTTTTCTTAGTATACAGGTATCAAGTTAACAGGAAAAAACTGTTGATCAGCTCAAGTAGCTAGCTGTTTCACACAGTAATGTGAGCTTCGGGGATTATTGCTGGAAAATATATCAAACATTTCATAACCATAAAATTGTTATTTTCATTATTTTGAGTACGTTTCTTCACATGCTAATGTTACCAAATGCTGTTATTTTCATTATTTTGAGTACGTTTCTTCACATGCTAATGTTACCAAATGC
>NW_013665809.1:650442-654119 GCF_000517525.1 Limulus polyphemus | reverse complement strand
GAGCGCCTTATCCACCTGGCCATGCCGGGCACAGACTATATTGAAAGCTTATATATATGTGCTGGTATTATTACTTGTATAAGTTTGAACACTTTGTGGAATATATACGATAATCACAGTGATAGGTGTCGCTTGTCTTGACAGTTAAGAGCATTGGATTAGATTTACTTTAAGTTCGATGGCTTTAGAATTGTATACTGTTCAAGAACGTGCGCAGGAGTTCAGTTTTATCCAATTATAGGGCTGAAAGGACAGGAATATGTAAAAGTGTAGCATTAGCTGATATTGATGGCCGTTTAAATATATCAAAACATATTTGTTGAATACTGGAGAGAGAGAGAGAGAATCCTCCCCCCCCCCCGCAGTGGAAGGGCAAACTGTATCACGTAACGCCCCCTGGATCTTTAACTGCGCGAGAAAATGGCGTGGTTTATATCATCTCAAAAGATGTAAAGTAATTTTTCATTAGCTTCATACACTGGTAGAACAAATACAATAATTATTATGCATGAACATGAACTTTTACCTTCTTTGCTGGAACTACGTTTGTTACATTCTAGTAATTCTGCCTGAAGGTTGACTTGACATTTTGCTAATGGCTTTTGAGAGATATGTACAAAGTATATTGGTTATGTTACCGACTGTTTTGTAATTGTGGGCGTGGAAAAAAAAAAGAGTTCAAGAAATGTTTACGAGTTTCTGTTACAGATCACAGTTTAATTTTCCAACAGAACTACGTGCAATAACGATTTCTAAGAAAATTAGTTGGTTGTCTATCCAACTTTTATATTTGAAGTGGATCGTATTTTCGTTTTAAAATTATTTAAATGAACTTCGTTTATTTACTATTAATTATAAGAGAAGTGCGTGCAAGTCATAGGTACCTTCTTGCTTGAATGTTGGCGATTATAGATCACGTGGCGAACTTGTTACACAGTCTATACAATGTTGTAACCTTTGTGTGTGTGTGTGTGTGTGTGTGTGTGTGCATTATGAAAAGTAGAATCAATCAATTACAATTGTTTAGTTTGAATTTCGCGCAAAACTACACGAGGGCTATCTGCGCCTGCCGTCCCTAATTTAGCAATGATATTTTGGTAAGTAAAATATTTATGGTGTTATGACTTTCTATAAATTAATCTTTATTTGTTTGTGTCGGAAATTCGTGCAAAGCCACACAAGAACCACCTACACTATTCGTCCCTAATTTTGAACAAGGAAAGCAGCTAGTCCCTAATTTAGCAGTGTAAGACTAGAGGGAAGGTAGCTAGTCATCACCACCCACCGCCGCCAACTCTACACTTTTACCAACGAATAGTGAGATTGACCGTCACATTATAACGCCTCCACGGCTGAAAGGGCAAACAAGTTTGGTGTGAAGGGGATTCGAACCCGCGACTCGCAGATTGTGAGTCGAGCTCCATAACCACCTGGCCATGCCGGACTATCAATCAATAACAAACTAGAACTAACAAGAGGGAATCTTCAATAGTCGCGGCTCTTGAAATTCTTTTAGACAGAATTAGAGTAATCTACGAGACCTTTTTATTAGCCATATTTTTGTGCACCAGGAATCCCAAGCGTATGGCGCGCGTGTACCCGATTCAATTTTATTACTCATCAGGATCTCTACCAACCTACCCTCAAGCCGAAGTTCTTTTAGGTAGGATTAGAATAAATTAATCTACGAAACGTGGTCAAATACATCAATCGAAAGGGTTTGACCTCCCGAGTCCAAAACTGTAATTAGATCTCAAATCGGTCAAGAGATGACAGAGCTATGAGCTCAAAGTTTGTACTTGAAAAAAAAACAAAAACAACAGAAACTCAGAGCCGTTCTGTGAGCCGATGTGCTGCGGTTAAAAGATACAACACACTAGAATTACAGGCAAGAACAATCTTCCAAATTTAAACTATTTTGGGTAAGTAAAATATTTATGGTGTTATGAATTTCTATAAATTAATCTTGATTTGTTTGTGTCGGAAAGTCGCGCAAAGCCGCACAAGGACTACCTATGCTATCCGTCCCTAATTTTGAACTGATAGGCTACAAGGAAAGCAGTTAGTCAACAGCATTCACTCAAACTCATAGGCTACTCTAATTGAGTAGTGGGATTTATCCGTAACTTTTATATCCTGGTAACTCTCGACCAGGATTAAAAAAGTAATGCTATAAATGGGGACGTGGGCCATCCCATTCTACTATTTTGGGCCGTAGCACACAGGCCGTTTGTCTGATGCAAAGGTACCTGTGCTACACGTGACATTAAACGTCATTTTCGTTTAGCGTCGGCTTCACGTATTTTGCCATCGACCTCCTCGTTCAGTTGATCCCTCATCCACGACATTAAGATAGTAAAATTGAAATGGCTGCCAAACTCGAACGTTTCGTCCGAATGGTTATCCTTTTAAACTTTATTTCTGGAGGCGACCACCAGAGTTCGTTTACCAAATTGTATCGAAATTGGTTTTTATTTTATTGGTATGGGTTACTACCATGCTCACAACTAGCTGCAGACAGCGAGTGTGTGGATGGATTCATGACTTTATGAATTAAAACATCTAGATCCCTTACGTGATTATCGGTTGTAAGTACCTCGATTTTACACCCGATTTGTTGATGAATAACTGAAAAGAGAGAGGATATCATCAATGCTATGTAAGTGCTATCATGCAGTTCTTCAAAACAAAAATTATCTTTAACTTTCACAATTGGATTAATTTTCATTATCGTTTTTTATCTGTCTGGTCAAATCGCAAATTTATTAGTGTATTCTCCGCAATATTTTGTGGTACCGATTTATATCGCACTTAAAGTGGATGCATTACTGTTTTTATGTACGGATGGATAGATGAAAAATTAATATCCAGAAAGCCACTTTAAGGTTGGGAGGAGGTGGTAAAGGAGGAGAGGCATTTTACGTTACTCTTCATTTATGATACTCTTCAGCTTATCTTGGAATACTTAGATATTTATTCATCTAAGTATCTATAACTCATCACAACCCCCTCCTTCTTTTGTTTGTAAAATCAACACTAGTGGTGCATGTTTATCATGGAACAATGTTTTACAACTTTACTCTCATTCTTGCAGAAATTCCGCCATAACTCACGTGGTTTTACGCACCATTTCTTCTGATGATTGGCACTGCGTGAAACAATTAAGTTATCCTTTAAAACTTTGTTAATGAAGGCATTTGATTCAAAACAAAAGAGGTTTTATTCTTGAAATGAATAATTCATTATTTACCTTGAATTGCAATATTCCCTTTACTGGAAGTCTTCTCTGGTGCTCTACAAACATATGAAAACATGGGCGTCCACAGAAATTTCTCTAGTTTAAATTCCTAATTATTATGCGTGAAGATAGGCTTAGTTGGAACTACTTTTTTTTTTTTTGGATTATAATAATTTTGCCTGAAGGTTGACTTGAATGAATAAAGAAAAAATATGTCTCTCATTTTCCGGGTGCCCATGCATGAAGATATTGCACCAAGGGCGGACTGGACCACCGGGGAAAATTCCCGGTGGGCCAGTGGCCCATCAAAATATACTATGCTTTTTTTAAAACGCTATTTAAATCGGGCATAACCGGGTACCCAATTATCGTTTAACAAGTAATAACATCACTATTAATATTATTTTCGTGTAAGTTAGTTTGAGTTCATGATATCTTG
>NW_013665809.1:637338-649499 GCF_000517525.1 Limulus polyphemus | reverse complement strand
TTTTTTTTTTTTTTTGGATTATAATAATTTTGCCTGAAGGTTGACTTGAATGAATAAAGAAAAAATATGTCTCTCATTTTCCGGGTGCCCATGCATGAAGATATTGCACCAAGGGCGGACTGGACCACCGGGTCGCTTAGCAACAAAACTATCACCTGATTGTTCTTAGGCCAACTATGGTATTTATGTTGAATACTCAATATTCGTGTTCATTTGTTAGAAATGTTTTTTTTTATTCTTTATTTTTTATAACTTCGGTGATATAACAGCAAAACAGTTTAATTCAGAAGTTTTATGACATTGAGTTGTAACCAAAAGCAAAATAAAATTTACCAAGTAGTGTTTCAGCTAAGCCTTACGTTACGTTTATGTATTAAATTAGACTTACCATTACTAACCTTATAGTCAGTGTTTAAAAAGTTTTAAGTGGTGAATAATTATTCTTTTGGTATTTTAACATATATAATACCTACTTGTCCTTAAAACAAAGAAAAATAAACGTTTATTACTACCAAATATCTTTTATCCTTTATACAGTCGAAACAGTTGAAAATTTGTGTCGGAACGTCTGCACTATATTTTCTAATTCCTGACCTAGAATACAGTGAAAAGGCTCAAAGGTGCTATTTAAGTATCTTTCATAATGCAAACGTACTTTTGTTCACGATAACATTTCATTTTTCTGCGCAGTTTTAACTGAAAATGTTTTCCCGGGATTTTATACTAACAGGTATATACTTTACTAAGACGTGTACTAAACAATGTATTTGTTTACTCTGTGAATTGTATGAATAGTACTAGCACATATACGATAAACATCATTAAACGCACCATTCCGCTCAGTTGTTTCAGGCAGCATCCAACCTCAATGGAGAGCAGTTTTAAAATAATTTTCCTGTATTTTATTTTAATCTGCAATCCGCTCCTAGATGTCACACACAACACATAAACACATACACACAAAATTACAGTATGGCCTAAGACTCCAATTCTCTTCAAGGGTTTACTTTTTTGCATATTTAGAGATGACATATAAGTACAGTTCTTTTTAACCTTACACTCGATAAAATAACCTCTTCTTAATTACGTCGAGCGCATGGGAGTACATATGAATATATTTGATACATTACTGTACATAACTCACTATTTTGTCAATATTTGGGCACCCGCAGGAAGAGGAATTTGCCCCCTTACATTTCACAAAATATTGCACGTATTATGATATAAACTTGACATCGTAGTTAAACTAAATATTCTTAGTATTTTTTTTAAACTGTAAATTTGTGTTCGCATTTAAGCACGCATAACTCACATTCTTTTAGTCTGTTGACTTACTATGTAAAAGCTGATCCCCTAGATACATGTTTTGACCCCCCCCTTGAAAGATTTCTGTGGGTGCCCATGCTTCATTAGTAATTTATGTTTAAATAACAACAAAATGTTTCCTAATCAAACATTTTCAAGCATTCGTGTTTTAGAGGGCGAGTGTTTACCGAAAACGAACAATAATCTCGTACATGTGTTCTTGTTTCGGTCTTTTAGGAGATCTTGTAACTTGTGTTGTGCTGATGTACATGATTTTATTGTTTAAAACAAGTTTGTTTTACTATTTACAACCACGGTAACAACAAATCAAGATATCACAATTATATAAAACTGAATTTGGAATTTTTCAATATGAAGGCACCTCAATTTTAAGCGAATGTGGGTTTAATTACCAGGTCAAAGGCCATTAAGGTTCAGGTACAGCTGACACTAATTTTGAACTACCTACTAACCAAAGAGAAGCTAGCCATCCATCAGCAACTGCTACCACAGGTCTTTGTCCGGTTTTGTGAACCGAATAGCGTGATTGACTGTCACTTTTATAACGCGCTGAAAGAGCGGAGGAGCAGCGTTACGCCTCAACCTCCAAAACTCATCGATTTGCACACAAACCACTACGCCACGCCCAGCCGTATGTTATAAGTTGTTTATATGTTATTTTCTTAACGTGAGAATTTCCCAAACAGCATATGTATTAACAAGCAATCTCTGACTCAGTGGCAGAAAATAGGTGGCAGTGGTGGTGATGGTGTATCACATCAGATCCGGAATCCCTAAGCGTGAGGTGCATGTCTGTGTAGGAGATGACCCATGAATCACTTTGTCCTGCTGTTTTCGTTGCTCAAAGTAATCGTTAAGGTTTTTCGATCCTACAAATGTGTACCCCACACACACTATACTCACGCTACTTCGCCATTATTTTGTACTCATCTTCTACTTTTATCCACGTAATATTCTTGCACTTCGATCTGAACAAGTCTTCTTATTCCCCATTCATTACCGATCTTGAATCGTTCCCATCCTTCAGCTCTCATCCCCATTTGAGGGCAAGTCGTCGGATACAACAGTAAGTTTATCGCTTCCACAAGCAGACACTTCTCTTTGAGCAATTACAGCATCTTCTCTTACAGTTAACTTTTTGAGCAACTGGTGTGCCATCGTGATCGCATCAACATCTGTTATACTTGTAATACATCGGACATTTTGATACTTTACATTTGCAGATTAGCTTTGAATCTAAAGGTGTGGTGATACAGCGATACGATACGAGTATCGTATCGTGAAGCCGTGATACGATTGTATCGATAGATCGTCTGATACGATACGATGAGATTTATGTATCTTCACGAAATTTGACGAGCTTTCAGTAAACATTATAAGCCTTTTGTACAGAATTTCTAATACTTGGTTGAAAATCAATGATTCAATAAAGGAAGATGAGTGATGAATACTATACGTTGTCCTCATCTCTTTTATCAAAAACATTTCGTTTGCAAAATAACATAAATTAACAACATAATAGATAGACAGATATTAACTTCTTTTTTATTTTACTTCTCTTGCCAGCTGCCATTTAGTTGATCAAACCTGAGAATTTGAAAAAATACTGTATGAAGTGTGAAGTACTTAAATAAGACAATGTCAGTAATATAGATAATAAATTAGAGAGAAGACTGTTAAACTTTGTAACAAACCGTTGGTAAAACGTCTTGTGTCTACATAGATAAGTATCCTATCGCGGCATCAACACTCATATACATGTATCGACTACTATGACGAGATACGCGCCCCCTATTTAAATCCGACGTCGACAAGAAAAACACTCAGAGATTCTACTTCGTTGTCTCAGCAGTTCCTCAGAAAGTTAAGGGATGGTAACTGTTCCATAGATTGTTTGTTTGTAATTAAGCACAAAGCTACACAATGGACTATCTGTGCTCTGCCCACCATGGGTATCGAAACCCGGATTCTAGCGTTATAAGTCCGCAGACATACCGCTGTGCCACTGGGGGGGGGGGGCTGTTCCATAGATAATGTACTACAACAATGCCACGAATTAGGTTTAAAAAAAATCACCAAACTCTACTGAGAAAAACCTATCGCAACTTCTTTCGGTACTATCCAATTAATTAACATAGATCGGTGTACTCCTCTGGATTCCTCATAAAATAATACACTTTCAGAAAATAAAAGACTAAATGAGTATCCTACTATTTCTACTGCCATTCAGTCAGAGACTGCTTGTTTTTGTAACTTTTGAAAAAAAATATGTAATTGGGCAATCAACACCACATACGAGAAAGTTTACAGGAAAAAATACAAAGATATCATGAATTTAAAACAGATTATTTAAGAGACAATTCGTGGAGTATTCTAAAGTATTATTAACTGGTGGAGCATCTGTGTGGTCGGATGTCGAAACTATCACAATCGACATTTCTTTACTCTTAGAAACGGTTTGACGTGATTATTGTGTGTATAATCTACTCACCGTCTTCAGACTTGATTACTCAAATTCCAGCCATTTCATTGGTTAAGTAATGTGACATTTTCCCGAGTGTCTCCACGTGATTTTAATATTGAGAAACATATGCGAAGAGTTGCTATGGTATGGTACAGTAAATAAAACATTTCTACTCAATGTTTTTTGTACTCTTTAACGTAGTATTTTCCTCTTCAGCTGTAAATAAAAGATGGATATTGAAATATGGCAGTTAGTGTGTGTGTGCGTGCGCCCCCCCCCCCAACGCTAAATTAAGGCAAATTTGGAAATTTCGAGCTATACGCATATGTAAGTAAAAAGGTCGTGTATATATGCACATATTTTCACACATTACTCAATCACAGTACAGAATTAGCAAATACACGATAATCATACGAAATCTAAATTTTCATGTTGATGTTTTAGAGGAAAGCTACACAATGAGATATCTGTACTCTGTCCATTGCAGGAATTGAACCCCAAATTTAAGTGATGTAAATCCGTAAAATTATGGCTGTCCTATGGGGGGGGACTTCAATTTTCAAACTCGGGAAATCCTTAGTAAGTACACCAATTGTTAATTCGTCTCTACTACAAGCATATAGATACACAGGTCTCTTGGTTTGTTTGTTTATTTGTTTTGAATTTCGCGCAAAGCTACACGAGGGCTATCTGCGCTAGCCGTCCCTAATTTAGCAGTGTAAGACTAGAGGGAAGGCCATCACCACCCACCGCCAACTCTTGGGCTACTCTTTTACCAACGAATAGTGGGATTGACCGTCACATTATAACGCCCCCACGGCTGAAAGGGCGAGCATGTTTGGTGTGACGTGGATTCGAACCCGCGACCCGCAGATTGCGAGTTGAGCGCCCTAACCACCTGGCCATGCCGGGCCATAGGTCTCTTGGAAAACTGTTGACCAACAAAATAGCTGGATTTTAGATAACTAAGTCTAAGTTCTGTTATCTATTGCTGTATTACTCTGGATTTTAGTACCAATAAACTTGAATAAAACCATAATACGTTTTTTTTTGTTGTTTTTTAAATAATCGATAATTAAAACATGGCCTCTGGGACCACACTCAAAATACTATGACAACTTTAATAATGTCCTTTGACATAATCATATTCATCGGCGCTCCATAAACAAGTAAGTAGAAACGTGTGTATATATATCCTAAAGGTATTCCCTATTTTTGTTTGTTTAGTTTTTGCAATTCATAATGACGCAGTATTTCTTACTTTCATATATATATTGCAAAGGATATTTTTTCGAAATTCAGTCTAAATATCAAAATTTACACGAAAAAAGCATTAATCTTTCAACACATTCAATAAAGATGTTTTCACAACTGAATTGTAGACGATTCTAATATATTAGGGTGTATAAAAAAATATAAATTTCTTATATCATTATCGCCAGGGTATGCGATTGGCGCTTTTTAATAATAGTAATTATATGGGTAAGTTTCAGGCTTCTAAAATAATATATTGTATTGCCGCGAGGGGGGTAGTTTCCTTAAAATATACATAATCAAAGTATATGAGAAATCAAAGTACCACAACTTTTTTATATCATAAATTACCCAGAACTCACCATGAGGAGGTAGTCGCATGTCGAGTTCTACCCATGCCCACCCTTCCACTGGGTAATATAATTACTGGATTATGTATAGTTTTTTAGTATTAAATTTGTTCATGATTTTGCGAGATTGAAGTTTTGATTTAATGAATCCGTTTCTTCTGCGATAGCCACAAACAGCTACTGAAAATTTCTGATTCTATTTTAACATGCCTTTCAACTGTTTGTGTGAGACACGGCATGCTGAACTTGAAAATTGGCGTGTCATCTTGATTAATAAAAGACACCAACTGTTCATTGCTTATAATTTTTGTAAGTGGTGGCTCTACTCTCAGTCCACATTATTAGATCAGTGTAATGTTGAGCTTCCATAATAATATTTGGAACCACAAACTGTCTCATTGTGCTAGAATTTGAGTTAGATCAAGCAGCTAATATTCTATGAAGAGCAAGTTGTCTGACAGCCTAAGAATCATCTCCAAGCAGCGAATTTTCCGGGTGGACATAATATGAGTTTTTCCGGATTACTCTATCCCCCACGTTTCTCTGATTCAGTAAGAAAACGTGATTTTCTTACAAGTAGAAAAATGTACGGTGAGCCATGGCTGCATGAGGAATATTTCTTGGTATTAAACCAAACTGTTGCATACACTTCAATCTCACTAACAAACTAAGCTTCTTGGATGGGTTAGCAGTTGCGACATAAAGAGGTAAAATCCTGTTTTCTGTTGTTAACCAGCAAGAATAGTTCATTGTTCCAGGGTTACGTAAAGTAAGTTCTCTTAAACTATGACCTGACACTACTACATTGCACATGTCATACAAATATTTGTGATCTGTTCTAAGATCCTCAGAATGGTCAATTATCGGTAATGGCTCTGTAATTTTGACTGAAACAAAGTTTACTGAAGGCAATGTTTCACAAATCTTCAGTTTCTTTCCAAGAGGACCAGAAAAAGCGGACGGTCCTAGAGTTACTCCGTCAAGATGTGTAATTAGATGACACGGATAACTCACTCGCATGTAACAAACAAATTAACCAATGAAAAGGTCTTCCTAAGTGCAATTCAAGAAGCCGCATAACTCCAGCTTTTTTCCAGTACAGACGTATGTACCGTCACAACCTACAGCGACTAAATGATCAGATGAAATTTTATCTTCAAACTACTGAATGATAGAACGTTTTATACCTTCTGATATTCCGGAAGAAGGAGAAATGTGATCCATGAAAATTGATTCAGGTTCACTGACCAAAGTTATGTGCTGTTCCATGACTATACGTTTATAGTGCTTTTGCCCATTTTTAATGACAATTTAGTTATATCTTTTCTAGCATCAAAGTAGACAGATTTAATACAATTTGATTCATCAAAATTTTTCTCGGTATTTTTCTCGTTTGCGTCGTATCTTATTTTTATCGACAATTTTTAGCATTGCCATTTTCTTGAATAATGCCCGTATCTTCCAAAACAGTTGAGGTAAGGGCTGTCAGCTTCTCTCACTACCGTTGGAAACTGTGGCCTCATCTGATTATTTTTTTAGGATTTCGATGTAGAAAGTGCAGTATTAGCAAAATAATCCAAACAAGTTGTTGATTACCTATTTCGTTTATTGGAGAGATGATAACTTTTGTTCAAACTTCGGTTCGCTTGCGGCACTATACGATTTAATTGGAGGAGTTTCATACTGCATAACATTAATTATTGTAATAAAAGGCAACTATTGCACATCCTGCCGATTAGCAATTACAAGATAAAATTTTCGACTAAGTAAATTCGATGCACCCTAATATATATGTATATATATATTTATAAGCAGCGTTTTATACGGAAAACTTGCATAATGGTTGAGAAGGAGCTCCTGGTACTCTCGTATTCTCTATATTTTAACACTATGTTAAAATTTTAGTACCCTACATATCATTCTAAACCTGTGCGTCTAAGTTTTAATGCTTAATTCGTTCAATGAACAGAACATTCAGTCTAGCGTTTGTTGAATTTTGAAACTTTCGACGACAAACACACTTTTTATACTTTATAACTTACATATTAAAATAGCAAAGAAAATTGCAAAGCTCAATTGTTCCTTTGCTCGCCAAAAATCAGTAATTTCTTGCGAAACTGTTACAATTATTTATTTTCAAAAAGAGCTACTGAAAACAAAAACTTTGGGTAAAAGTGAACTAGAACTTAGAAAAAAAAATGTCTACACTTTAATAAATGCAAATTTACCAAACTGATATCGTTGGTAATTTCCTCATATAGAAAGGAGCAATGGATTTACCAATATCGCAATAATTTAATTATGTATTATATTTTCAACACCAGATGGCGATGTGAATAAAAAAAAATTAAAGCCTACAAATCAGTATAAAATAACCCGTCGGGTGTTTGTTTGTTTATAGTTAAGCACAAAGCTATGCTTATTGTTTCGGAAGACCAAAGGGACGACATTTCTTGTCACTGCAAGTAACTAACGATTTTCTTAATGACATCAATATAGCCAGTTTTCCGCAGTGATACCAGCTGCCCATATTATGACCAACGTCGAGTACGAACTCTATTTAATTATCCAAATAAAATGTTTCTTCTCAGGGCGAAGTTAGAAGTTTTGAAAGATAGAGATCATTGAGCAAAGTTTTATCATAACACTAAGTTTACGCTCACATCTTATTTAATTGTTTTCAAATTTATTCCTATGTCACTTTACTTCAAATATATGAGCCCGCGTTCTATGTATATATTCTCCATAAAACTTAAATCAACACAACCGTAACAATGTCAGCTAAAAATTTGTGATAAATTTGAAATACAAATTGGGTAAGGTCGTCGATAAAAGGACCTCACGTCACAGTTTATGTCTTTGGTATGCTTTATTACATAAGCTTTGAAAATTATTGTATATTTCTTTTACGTTTTTAGCAAGATTTTTTCCCGGCTCTTTTATAGTGTTTATTCTTTATTTTGACTTTCATGTTTTTTTAGATTTCTTGACAGATTGAGAAAAATACGCTTAAATAGTTCATGTTGCGCTAATAGATGCCGCCAGTACTGAAACCTTTACTATACAATAGTAAATAATACTAAATAAGAAAACAATCCACTTTTCTTCAGACAACAGATACCGCAAGCTATGTACAACTTTCTAAATATTTAACTTTTGCAGTATAAAAAGATCTAAAACAAGTAGATGATAAATCCAAATACAATAATCTAAGAATGAAATATAAAATATAATTAAGTACCAACAAGACAAACAGAGGTGTTTTCGAAGAATGAAATATAAAATATAATTAAGTACCAACAAGACAAACAGAGGTGTTTTCGAAGAATGAAATATAAAATATAATTAAGTACCAACAAGACAAACAGAGGTGTTTTCGAAGAATGAAATATAAAATATAATTAAGTACCAACAAGACAAACAGAGGTGTTTTCGAAGAATGAAATATAAAATATAATTAAGTACCAACAAGACAAACAGAGGTGTTTTCGAAGAATGAAATATAAAATATAATTAAGTACCAACAAGACAAACAGAGGTGTTTTCGAAGAATGAAATACTAAGGAATAAAGGGTAATTGTTTGACCAAAATAGTCTTCTTGAAGAATAGAATAAACTAGCTTGTGATGTCAGTTTTATACGATTATTTATACGACTAAACAAAGAGTTTCAAGTTTTATAAGCATATCTGCATTACAAGAATAACAATTTTAGTTACTGATAACGAGTTATTCTGATTGAGTAAAACTGAATGACATTACCTCAGAAACATAACATTTAATGTAACAACCAGCATGATGATACTAAAATTCAAGACTGACCTTAGAAGTGATGTCAGTGGAAATGGAGTGGGATCTGTGCCGAAACATTTCCATTACTTTGGACACGGGTCCACCCTTACTATCGGATCCAGATCTTGGTCGTCGAAAATCCCCTTGTGAGAAAGGATCTAACTGATTTGCCGTGTTAGCAGGACCACATGAAGATTGTAATTGGGATGCAGTCTGTGTTGGCGATTTTGTTGAACTACTGCTCCCTGTTGAGGAGGAGGAAGAAAATGTTTGTTGCACAGAGTTTTTTATTGTTGATATAATCGTTGGTCTTTGACGTTTGCTATCTGATTTAGAGCGAGGACGGAACGTTTCAAATATGGCGGCTTTCCGTGCCGGAGTAATTGCTGACAGAACATCGTCACCAGAGGGTCGCCTCATTCGATTGTGGGTTAGAGCCTCTCGGAGGGTGGCCATCTTGGATGTTCCTCCAGAAAGAGATCGAGTGCGGTCGTGGCTTTTGGTTTTACTAGATGATGATTCTTCAGGAGTGTCCATCTTGTCAAAGTCTTCTGTGACAATTATGGGCAAGACCAATGTTGGGGTAGCCTACGGATGCAGAGAAGACACGAAGTAATTAGTGGAAAGATAATTCAACAAATGTTAAAGAATTTATTTATCAGATTTACTAAGAATAAACAACAATTCCGACTTAATGATGTAAATAAAGTTTTATCATTAAGTAAAACAAATTAATTATTCTTCAAAGTTAATTGTGTACAAAGTTCCCCACACTCATGTATTCAAGTCAATAAAACAATTACCTGCTATCATTTTTATTATTTATAATAAATCGGATACATAATTGAGTGAAAAGAGCCAATAGGTTTTTGATGAAGTTCCAAAAGGGGCAAAATCGTGATGGAATCTACACGTTATTACTCTACATCACTTTTGAATGCGAACGTAATTCGAACTCTAATTAAAATAGAACAATTGTTTATGTGTTTGTTATTTAGCACAAAGCTACGCAATGGGCTCTCTTCGTTGTGTCCATCACGGGTATTAAATGAAGATACTTTATTAGGCATACAAAGACAATTTAGATTTCAAATTAGAACTAAGTAATTAAAACCAAAATAAGCTCAGCTTTGTGAATTGGCATTTAACAAGCATTTAAACCGCAGATCCATGTTGGTATCTATTGAATATTTAATAGTTTTTCGGTTTTTAAAGGTTCTTCTCAGGGTTACGAAGAAGGATATAAGAACGTTAAACTAAGTTTTACTTCATGCCTGTTTGGCCTGTTCATAAAGATATGAAACTATTAAATGTGCTCGTATATGGTGTTAAAAATTGTGTAGTTTTGGAGTAATGCCATAAGCCTACGAAAAACGCAATTATAATGAAAGAAATATATGTATTCAAGTAATTTCTCTGCCGATGTTGTTTTTTTTAAGATAATAAATTTGAAGTGCTTAATACAATTTCAGAGAAAAAAAAAGAGATTACTCAAAACAATGGGTCAAACAACACAAATATTTAAAAAAATTCATCGTCCTTGCTTTCTTTCTCACGGGTGAAAAGTGAATATCTCAAAAATATGAAATACAAATACTTTTCAAAAATCGTTGATAATCTAATTAGTAGCACTGGCCACTGTTGCTCTCTCTAACCTCGAAATCCTTGCTGTATGGGGTGCAGCAAGTGTTGAGAAAAAAACATTAATATTGTTTGTTTGTTTTTAATTATGCACAAAGCTACACAAGGGCTATCTGTGCTCTGCCCACCACGGGTATCGAAACCCGGTTTCTAGCGTTGTAAGTCCGCAGACATGCCGCTGTGCCACTGGGGAGGGGGGGCGAACATTAATATTACAGTAGCTTATAATATCTAAAACGAGCACCGAGATACGGTAAATAACGTGAAAAAAGTTTCGCCATAAACTTTTGTTTTGTCTGTTTTATAATCTTCGCACGAAACTACACAAAAAGACTTTCTGCGCATAGCCGTCCCTACTTTTTAACTGACACTAGGGGAAGACAGCTAGTCAACACCTACTGCTAGACTTACCTAATATACCATTTATGTAGTATATATATTATGTATGAGAAAGGGTTATATATGTAAATACATCTAAGATATGTTACAAAATGAATCAGCACTGGATTATATGGGAGTGTTTGTGACAGGTTAGACCAGCATAACAAATGAAGCAAAGTATACACCAGTGCAAATGATGAACACTGAACATAAATGGACATGACTCTGATAGGGGTATTGTAATCATGACATTAAGTGGTAACAACACCATCATTTATATGACGTTCAACATTTAAATAGTGCAACAAAACACCAGTGTTGGGGGAAGGAAGAGATGGAATATCATACCTGACCCTCCCAGGTCCCGATAAAGAAGATGCGAGCTAGTCAACTCTTACAAATACTCTTTGCTGATTTGGAGCACACCCACGGTCACAAAATGCGGAACAAGCTTTTGTGGTAACAGGGCTCGAAGCATGAATCCAAGGATTCACAGTCTAGGCATGCTAACCATTAAGTCATGCTCAGACTTTCTTCGTAAGACATCAACACTTCTGCATTTTGTGTTGAATCTATTTGTGAAGCATAACTTTCCATATTTAGAGAGTCTGGCATGGCCTAGTGGTTAGGTCGCTCGACTCGCAATCTGCTCACCCTTTCAGAAGTGGAAGCGTTATAATGTTACACTCAATCCCACTATTCGTTGGTAAAAGTGTAGCCCAGGAGTTGGCGGTGGGTGGTGATGACTAACTGCCTTCCCTCTAGTCTTTCACTGCTAAATTAGGGAAGGCTAGCGCAGATAACCCTTGTGTAGTTTTTCGCGAAATTCAAAAACAAACAATTAGTCCAGGATATTTCAGTTTCGATATAAAAATCAATTTACAACTAAGCCTTTCGATACCCCAACTAGAATTGGTCCCCCCCCCACCACACACACACATACAAAAAAAAAAC
>NW_013665809.1:630935-636351 GCF_000517525.1 Limulus polyphemus | reverse complement strand
GGTCCCCCCCCACCCACACACACACATACAAAAAAAAAACATGTACTTATTACAATACCTGTAATTTACTTCAAAAAATGTAATATAGACAGAAGCTGGTACTTGTAATAATAATCTCGTTGTGATTCGAATCATTTTATATGGATATTAATTCATTTCTTATTTGCATTCCACGAAAGAAAAATATTATAAAATGTTTAAAAAAATTTTAATATCGTTGATCTTTACTAATTAATATTAACTTCCGATTAGAACAAGCTATCAAGTAGAGCAAAACTAAAAAATCAACCTGGTAGTAAGCATAGCTAAATAAATATATATTTTTGACGTTCTTTTTTTAAAGATTAGAATGCAATGTCTTATCAGTTGGGTATCCTGGCTGTCAACGATATTTTCAGCCATAAATCTAATAATATCTCACGAGGTTACATTTGTGCACATAAAATAGAATTTCAGAAGCTCTTAAAAACCACTTCATAATGAGCCTAGAGTATAGAAAGTAGAAAGTAGTCTAGAAAGAAAAAAGACGTGGTAGTGAATCAAAACATTCAACAGTCTAAGAGATAAGTTGTTTTATTACAGAACAGTCTAAGAGATAAGTTGTTTTATTACAGAACAGTCTAAGAGATAAGTTGTTTTATTACAGAACAGTCTATGAGATAAGTTGTTTTATTACAGAACAGTCTATGAGATAAGTTGTTTTATTACAGAACAGTCTATGAGATAAGTTGTTTTATTACAGAACACCCAGTAAACTAGAGGAGAGTGTGATATCTAATCGTTGCCCTCTAGTGCCAAGTCTGACGACTCTTAACGCTAAAAATCGGGTTTCGATTCTCGCAGTTGGCATAACACAAATAGTCCATCGTGTAGCTTTCAGCTTAATAACAAACAACAAATGTAATTGTTAAAACAACACATAACTTTGTTTTTACAGCCACTAGCTAAATATTAGAAGGACTGCAAGACAAAATGACATGCAAGATTTATATTTAAATTTGTTGAAAATTAAACATTAAAAACACTTAAAGAACTGATATCCAGAAGTTACATTCTGCAATTCGTAATCACGTGAGTACACTTATTATAAATAATGTTCTAGATTTAAAGTTCTGTTTAGAAGTTGTACACCGACAGGAGTGAGAACACAGAATTTAATACTAAATCGATAGCTGGCTTACTTAACCTAACAAAACAAAAACCATTAAGTACACTGTCTGGCACGTTCAGTCTAGCAAGTGCACGGCAAGTGAAGATACTAAAACAACCTTGCTTTAGAAAAACATTATATTCCTCTTGACCTTTTAAAGTATGAATGTAAAATAAAAACATAAACAAATTATTGGTTAAGGTCTAAAGCTCATGATTTACGTTATATATCATGAACCACGACAGTGGTTCATAACAGGGATCACCCAAATATTTCACATACTGGCGAAAACCCTTCTTAAAAAGTCGACTTGATCTTAAAACAACACTCGAGGCCTTCTGCTAAATTTTGATAATAGCAAAAAAAAAAAAAGTTAATTTTCTGATTGTTAGACAAAATTCATCCATTTGTTCTTCATATTATTATTATTCATATTATTCTTGTCTCACAAGTCTACAGTAAAAATGGCTGAGTATCTTATTAAAACCTGAGAAAAACCTATTAAAAAACACCTGCACAGGTCATAAGACTATTTTTACGTTGATTCTTAAAAGAGAAGAAGGAATTTTGATCAGTTTTTTCACCGCTACTGGCCAAGTTTCTCTTCGAAACCATTCAACCACCGAAGCCTACAGCAAAAACGTCTAAGTATACTGCGCCAAAATCTAAGCCAAACTACTAAACAAACTCCTGCAAAGCTTGTAGGGCTATTTTTATGCTGACTCTCTAAAGCTGGGATTTCTTCCCTCCAATATTTTCTAAATGCTTCTTCGCTACGAATCCATTCAAGCAACGTTATACAAGTCAGAAATGCACCATTTTATACTAGGTGGAAACACTTCCTTTTTTTTATAGTAAACAATGTGTAGATTTATAACAGTGTCTCCAGCCTTGTTATTATTATTTATAGTTTTACAAGCCGCTACAGAAAATCAGCTTCGAATATTTTACTGAAACCTGGACAACAGTAATGAATGCAGTATTGAGTATGTCACAGAGTCCTTTTAAAATTAATTCAAGTGCATTTGTTTTTTGACCCTGAAGAATTTCTCTAAGCCCTTCACTTTCCCCCATTGAAAAATTCCGGTGTTTTACTAACGCGCATTAATTGTAAACTGTCACGTTGAAGATTCATCATTTCTATAGTTCTTCATTGTTTCTTGAGTTCGCTGTTGTACTTTGTCTCTACGTGGTTTGCTGGGATCATTTCAGTGAGTTTTCTAACAGTAGACGATTATCATAGTATATTTCTCTACTCTTGTGAGTAGCGATTTATTATACTGGTTTTCGTACTTCGCTGAAATTGTGACTGTGTATTTTAGTATTATTATTATTCATATTTTTACAAGCCTACAGCAAAATCGACTGGGTATTTTGCCCCAAAACCTAGACAGATATATTATATGAAACGCTGCGAATGTCCATGACCTATTTAAAAGTTGACTATTTTATTTGCGTGGCTATAAGTACATAATATATGCGATGTTGTTACGAGTGGCTTCCTTTGTACTCGACACTTGTTAAACGCGTGTTTACACGAAACCTCAGGCAGAAAACCACCTGACTCAGTAAATAATGGTTGGGTGGAAAAAAACAGCCAATGAAGCAGTAAACTGTTGAAAAACATGTAAAATTCAACTGGATACATATGCACATATGTAGCTTCAAATTTGTTCTCCATAAATGGACACAAAAATTAAGAAACAGGATAATTAAAATGTGTTAATTTAAAGAGGGTAATGGGGATCGTCAAAAAAAGTACAGAAACAAGTTGAATCAAAATGTAAAGATTATATTTTCAAGCCTACAACTAAGAACTCTAAAAAAAATAAACAAATATTTTGATTCAATGTGTTTCTGTACTTTTTTGACGATCCCCATTACCCCTTTTTAAATTAACAATTTTTTAATTATCTTCTCCTGTAATATAAACTACCACAAATCCACTCACATTATAGTCACCCCTAAATACACATACTTAAAACAGGTCCTTTACTCTATAACTATACTATACAATGTAAAGCGTTTATCAGCTTTATTTTCTGCAGGGGCGGCGCCAGCCTCTTCCCGGTAAGAGGGACAGAAATAGGCTAGGCAAAAAAAAAAATTGACGGGGACGCACTCTATCATGAACCATGATAGTAGTTAAGAAATAGGAATCACTAGGAATTGCACAAAACCGTAATAGGACGATCAGACAAAAAGCACCTTAAACAATAAAGATTCAGTTCAAACAACACTTTAAAACCTTTATTATTGACTACTAAGGCTGTACACGTATAAAAAATGCACAAAAGGCACGCATGTTAGACTTGCAAGAAAAAGAAAATCCGTTCGAAACGGCCCGCTTGTAATTATTATTCTCTTTACAGCCTAAAACAAAAAAAAAGCTTGGTATATTGCACCCAAACTTTTATATAATCTATATAGATATAATAGCACTGTCTCTCGTATGTCTATGTAACTACCTCGCAGGGTTGGATTGGATGGATCTTCACCAAATTTGGTATGGAGATTCGTTAGGACCATGAAAGGGTACATACAAATTCTCAGTTTTGCGTTTTGTGGTTTTATGGGAGTTTTTTCCCACTACCTCGCCGATTGTGGATGGATCTTCACCAAATCTGATATGAAGGTTCATTGAAGCCATAGGGAGATAAGTAGAAAATTTCAGTTTTGCAGTTTTTATGGGCGTTTTTGCGTTTCTTATCACTACTTCGCCCCCTGTTGATGGATCTTCACCAAATTTGGCATGAAGGTTTGTTGGGTCCATGCAGAGTTACATGCAAATTTGCGATTTTAAATTTTGTGTTTTGCAGTTTTTATGGGCGTTTTTTACAATTACATATAAGGCAAGTAACATTTCATGTCCTGAGATAACCTTTCATTAATCATGAATTTACATAACTTCCGTCCAGGGGACGGGTACTCCAGCTAGTATTAAATAAGGTACTGCGAAGGTAATAAAGGTATTGAAAAGTCGATTTTGTTTCTTTTATATTTTACATAAGCTAAAAACATCATAATTCTAGTGTAAACGATGTTATCATTATCCATAGAAGTTAGCTTTTGTACAAATATTTGGTGTTCCTTTAAAAAGCTTAAGTAAGGTGTGAAACAAGAATTACCAGCCAGTAATAGACGAATATTGGATGACTGTAACATGTAGATACTCAGTGCTTTGTACACTATACACTCGGTGTCTTTAGGGGGCTAACCTCTATATTATGTATGAAGTGAAGGAGTAAAAAAAACAATAGACATAATATTAAATGTTATTACTCACATTCGTCGAATAATTATTTTAAAAGACACGAATGTTTATTTAAAGCGATGTTTTAGACGTATATGTTTTATTTGAAAAGGCTGCTTTTCTATTGGTAAAATCGTTTACGCGCTTACTGGGGATTGCGTCTTAATCTAGGCAAATATTTGCATTATATATATAGAACATTTAGTTACACAGAAACTATAAATGCTCACTATATTCTTAAACAAATCTTCATGACAATCTCCAACAGCAGCCTAATATTTTACAACCCAAATTAATGCGATCAATTAGTCAATAGCTACAGTAAATCAGTGCTTCCCAAACTGTGTGCCGCGGAAGTTTTGTAATTATTAAGTAATTATTATTTAGTAATGTAAATTTATTATCAATTTAATATACTTTTAACATTTCAAATTTGATTTATTTTCTCCTTGACACACAGTATAACAGTAATTTCGGCCTGTCTTAGGTCGGGGGGGGGGGGCACTAGGCCTGCCATACGGACTTATTTACATGTGCCACGAGTTTGGGAAACACTGCAGTAAATCGTCATGAACCGTATCAACAAGCTACTAGTTATGTTAATTATCATTATAATGTATAAAACTAGCTACCATATCAAGTCATCTTTTGGACGTAGTTGAGCATAAAAAAATCTAGCAAATAAAATAAATAAAAAATGAGGAATTTAAAAACCTGCAAATAGGGATCGTAAACAAATGGAAGCAACAAGGCTGGCGATACTCTAAACATTATTTACTCAAACTATAAATCCCTATTTTGATTCCACCAAATGTAATTCTAGGTAACAGCATGGATCCAAAATAAAAGTCTGTAGTTTGATTAAGTAATGTCTACAGTATCTTTGGCCTTGTTTCCTTACTTTGTTTACGATCCCTATTTGCAGGATTTTAATTTCCCAATTTTTTTATTTATCTTGTATAAAAGAGTCACCTATCGTTATACTAAATTACCATTTCCGCTTACTTAATTCA
>NW_013665809.1:628390-630853 GCF_000517525.1 Limulus polyphemus | reverse complement strand
ACTATCTGCGCTAGCCGTCCCTAATTTAGCAGTGTAAGACTAGAGGGAAGGCAGCTAGTCATCACTCACCCACCGCCAACTCTTGGCTACTCTTTATCAACGAATAATGGGATTGACCGTCACATTATAACGCCCCTACGGCTGAAAGGGCGAGCATGTTTGGTGTGACGGGGATTCGAACCCGCGACCCTCAGATTGCGAGTCGAGCGCCCTAACCATCTGATAATAGATGAACGTTAGATGACTAACATATAGATACTCAATGCTTTGTACACTGTACAATCAGTGTTTTTAGGGAGACAACCCATATATTTTGTATGAAGTGTAGGAAGAAAAAAATCAATTCAGATAATATTAAATTTTATTATACACATTCGTAAAATAATGACCTTAAAAGACACGAAATTTTATTTAAAGCGATGTTTTAGACGTATATGTTTTATTTGAAAAGGCTGATTTTCTACTGGTAAAATTTTATACGCGCTTAGTGGGGATTGTATCTTAGTTTAGGCATATATATATCTATCTACCCTTTGCTAAGCATTACATAAGATAATATAGTTATACAGAAACTATAAACACTCATTACAATGTCAAACAAATCTCCATGACAACCTCCAGCTGCAGCTTAACATTTTACATCTCGAACTAATATGATTAAATTGTCAATAGCTACAGTAAATCATCATGAACCGTATCAGCTAGATACTAGCTATGTTTATTATCATTACAATGTATAAAGTTAGCTACCATATCAAGTAATCCTTTGCTTATAGTTGAGCATAAAAAAAGCCAGAAAACAAGATAAATAAAAAAATGGAATTTAAAAACCTGCAAATAGGAATCGTAAAAACAGGCTTCTTTGACTCCACCGAATGTAATTCTAGGTAACAGCATGGAGCTAAAATAGGGGTTAATAGTTTCAGTAAATAATCTCTACAGTATCTCCAGCCTTGTTTCCTTACTTTTTTTTACTATCCTTATTTGCAGGTTTATATATTCCCAATTTTTTATTTATCTTGTATCTTGGGGGCACCCATAGTGTAAACCGGCTTTAAAAAGTAATAAATTTTTGTTGGATGCAGAGGCTACGAGGAAGGCTAAGACACATTTTGAGGTAGCATCAGCCCAGCAAGCCCCCCTCCCTTTCTCCCTACCGTCGCCCCTGTCTCTTTGATTCACACAATTAGAATGTCCATGTTTTAAATCATTATGTACTTTTCGTATATTAATTTACTTTAAAACACTATGACCTATTTATTAGATTACTACCAGTGCTGTTTGTCTTCGGTGGACCAGTGGTAAGTTTACGTACTTACCATGCTATCGGGGTTTGATCCCGCGTAGTTGACAGGGTGTAGATAACCCATAGAGAAAATAACAACAGCCAGTGCTGTTTGTCTCCGGTGCACCGGTGGTAAGTTTACGTACTTACCATGCTATCGGGGTTTGATCCCGCGTAGTTGACAGGGTGTAGATAACCCATTGAGAAAATAACAACAGCCAGTGCTGTTTAAATAATACATTATACAAGAGTAAACTATGATGAAAATAAAATGAAACTGGTTTTACTCTTGATCTAACGTTCTTACTAAACAGTTTTTTTTTAATAGCTACATTTTATACAAACCGAGAGATTATTTTTTCCGTACATAGTAAAGCAATGATTGTACGTAGACAAACAATGTATCCGTACTTATGTGACTACGATATGAAAAATTATAATTCTATGACTTATTTATCGATTTTGTCATTCTACCCGCAAAATATCGAAGTGCTAGTCTTATAAAACCTTATTTGGGTTGTATAAAGAATTCCTAGAAGCGTTCTTGTAACAAACGGCATAACCATTTCTAACATGCGGTCGAGATATTACATTGTTTTTCACGTAGAAGCTTCTAAAATACATCAACACACCTGGACAACTACCAACACGGAAATAACTCACTCGGCACGAAGATCGAATAATGACTCAGTGACACAAAATTAGAACACCGAGGCTTAGGATCGTCATGCATGCCTTATCCAAGCTTATTCTTTCATGCTAATGATGCAGTTAAAAGTTATTTTGTGTACTGCAGTATCAATGGGTTATTAGTTTATTACTTTTAAGTCTACCGATAAAAATAATTGGAATTCATCTTCAATATTTTATTTAATCCACGCTCTCATCATTTGACTTTCATTAATTTATTTTTTTATGAAATTCTATTTACTCTGTAAAACTAAAACGAGCCGTTTCTGTAAAACCAGCGTGATAAATTATTGTAATTCAACTATCATGATAATAATAGGTCTAGTGATATTCCTGATTCACTTTTTTTTTTTCAAAACTATCTTCATATCTAAGTTACTTTTAATATTTTCTAAGTAAAGGCAGTGTACTAACGTTCTGAGTGTCGCGGGTTCGAATCCCCGTCGCACCAAACATGCTCGCCCTTTCAGCCGTTGGGGCGTTATAAT
>NW_013665809.1:619359-627940 GCF_000517525.1 Limulus polyphemus | reverse complement strand
GAAATTCGAAAACAAACAAACAAACATATTGTGTTTCTACAAAACAGTTGATGGCACAAAAAGGGCAACACACACGCGTCGGTTTTTAATGGATTTAATAAGATCACTCTAAGTATCTTAAATTATTTTGTAATAAGTATACAAAATAATTACGTACATTTTAAAAATAGTAGTATAAACGAAATCATAATAAGGAATATTTTCTAATTTTTGTAGAGGAAATTATTGGAATTACTTCTTATTTGGACTGTATCTTGTTTAGGTGTATTAACGTAGATGTATCACTTTCCCTGTATAAGACCTGCTACTATGCAAGTCTTGTAGAACCTTCGAAGATCCTGACAGTAGCATGGATGGGAGCTATACTAACAATTTAGGTTGGGCTTAGTATAGTAATACCTTAACATCGTGATGTTTATATCCAAACATCATTATGGGGGCTGGAATGCCAACTTAACGGACAGTTTTACAGTCTCCCCCCATTGATATATTGTATTCCAATTATTTCTGTCTCTCTCCTTACTGACTTTGTTTTTATGGGTTTTTTTTCGTGAGCAGCCACCTTCCCACATCTGGCTGCAGACAGTGAAAGGTGGTAAAGATGTGGGACGTTGTGGGCTAGAGCACCCACATTTGCTCCTTGTGAAGCCTGCGAAACTGAGTTTAGACCGGATAGACGGTGTACTCGCAACGCAATTTGGGTCTTACTTCCGCCAGTACCTCAAAAAACCAGGACACATTGCATAACTACCCACATTATGATGTGTACCCAAGTGATACATGTCTGTTATGTAGCTGTGTTGTTTCTTTTCTTCTTTTTTTTCTTTTTTCATGTTCTACGTAATATTACAATTAATTGATTTTATAAACTTAGTAGGAGAACTTAGGTGGACCTCTTAAATATCGAGGGATAAGTGCAATCGATCAAATAGTTCGAATTTAACAGCTATTTCACCTTTATCTCCTTAATACCGCAAATGGGGGATCAACTGAACAAGAACATCAGTAGTAAACTACGTGCAACGAACGCTAAACAGAAGTGACGTTTAATGTCGTGAGTATCACGAGTACCTTTGCATCGGACGTATGGTCCGTGTGCTTCGCAATGATCTCTATGTTGAATTGGGCATTGCCTATTTCACGTGAAGCCATCGGAAGTTATAAAGTGCTTTTCGTGCTTTCAGTTGCCGAGACGTAGCGTACAGTTTAAATTATAGCTTGTTTCTAATGTAAAAATGTCAATGTGTATATTTCATGGAATAGTAACAATAAACTAAGAGCTGGTTCTGTGTTCTTTCACTGTTAAGTTCATGTTTGAGTGTGTGTATGTTTTACCCTGTTAATAAACTAGTATGAATTTATTTGTCACTGCTAACATATTAATTACATTGATAGGGTTTGTTTGTTTGTTTTTAATTTCGCGCAAAGCTACACGAGGGCTATCTGCGCTAGCCGTCCCTAATTTAGTAGTGTAAGACTAGAGGGAGGGCAGCTAGTCATCACCACCCACCGCCAACTCTTGGGCTACTCTTTTACCAACGAATAGTGTGATTGACCGTCACATTATAACGCCCACACGGCTGAAAGGGCGCGCATGTTTGGTGTGACGGGAATTCGAACCCGCGACACTTAGATTGCGAGTCGAGCGCCCTAACCACCTGGCCATGCCGGGCCACATTGATAGGGGGTAGTAACTTAGAGCCTAGTGGCAGTAACATTACTGAACAGAGGCAAACTTCGACTTTTAAGCACATTAAAACTTGACTTTTATAATGATATGGTAGTTGTCAACTCGGTCGATTTAAGCATTTTCAAATTTCACACAGCTTTCTACGGAGACAACCGAACTGTTGAAAAATGGATTGTAGATATTTGGAGAGATAAGTGATATTCAGCAAAAACCTCCAGGCTGTGCTCCGAGTATTTGGAAAAAAATATTTTCATTCAACAGGTCAGGTCAAAGTTTACGCTTGAGAAATAACGTCTTACTCACTGTATTCTCATTTCCTGAACACCTACAAAAAGTATATTATCATTATGACTTAGAAGAACGCCGTTTCTAATTATTCCAATATTTCTTAAGACTGAGAAAACTTCTGTTGATGTTCAACCATATAGTTCTGTTTGAATTTTATTACGTAAAGTGTTTTAACTGTTAGTTTTTTGCTACATATCGTTTGTTATAAAAAAAATCTAAATAACTAAATGAATTAAGTTGATATCACATTTAAGCCTATAGTATTATCAAGAAACCAATCAATAGAAAATTGTTAGTATATTTGAAATGTACTAAGCAGTTATGATACTACTGCTATTTTTAAGTAGATTCGTTTCTGTATGTAAGTCAAAACAACGGTGCTTGTTGCTGTATCTCCCTGTACAGACAGACTATAATATTCTTCTTGGATGGTGCTATAGCATTTCTGTAGAATTTAATAGTTAAAAAGAAATATGATAATATTCAAGGAATACTCAATTTGCCCAAATATATATATACGTTGTGATTTATTTGTAGTTTGCCTAAATATATACATCAGTACGAAAGTACATCAATTCCAGCACACCTGACAATGCTGTTTCAAATCTAGTTACCTTTCATATAAACACAATTACACCTGTTTAGATAAGTGCTAAAGATCATGTATTTCTAGACCATGTCTACCATGTGATTGATAATCCTGCAACCATACGAAGAAAAACGGACAAAACAGATCATTTGAGCACAGATAGGAAAAAATTAGAGTTTTCTCAACAAAAGAACAGGCTTTTCAAACTAGTCGTTATTCCATTAAAGCCCTGCAAGTTATATGTCCACCAGTGGTTTTTAACAAGGTACCCCTTTAGAAAATTTTAAAAAGGTTTTACTTATTAACAGGCAAAATAAATGGGCCTGCAAGGCAAATCTCCCACTTTTGGCTTGACATTACAGTTTTACTTCACCAAAGCCTACAATTTTACAAGGCGTACTTTTAATCTTGATCTACCACATCCATCTGTTATTCGAAAGTGGCATCAAAGCATAACTGGGGCACCAGGCTTCATAAAAATGCATTACAAAAACTGGCAAAAACAACAACGAAAAGAGGGAACCATTAAAGTTATTTGTAATTTAATATTAGTTGAAATGACTAAGAAAATATATGGAATGGAATGGAAAGAAATATATTGGCTATTTGATGTTGGTGCAGAAACAGAAGACGAGATAACTCTTGCCACTGATGTATTGGTGTTTATGGTTGTTTTTCTAAACAGCAACTGGAAGGTACCTGTTGGCTATTTCTTTATTAATGGTATGACAGGACAAGAACACGTGAACTTGGTGAGAATATGCCTACAAAAACTACGAGATGTTGAGATTAGAAAGGGGCATTTATTTGTGATGGTCCAAGTTGCCACTTCTCGATATTGAATAAACTGGGTATCAATATGTCAGAAAATTTGCAGCCATGGTTTTTCCACTCAAGCAATGGAAAGCGCAAAATTTACGTCATAATTGATATGTGCCATTTGCCAAAGCTCATTTGAAATACTTTTGCACATAAGAAAATTTTATATAGTGGAGATGGTGAATATATTTAAATAGCAGTTCATTATATATTTGCACAAGTTATAAGAACAACAAGGCTTACACCTAGAAAACAAGAACAAAATTGAAAGTTTGTGCTGCAAAGTTAATTCCAGTTCAAGTGTGGCGGCAAATGGTACAGAATTATTTCGCATCAAAGAATTGAACTTATCTGAATTTAAGGGAAGTGAGCCGACAGTTCAATTTACAAGAACTATTGATAGACTTTTTGACTTCTAAACTCCAGAAATTCATTGGCTAAAATTTACAAAAGTCCAATGAGAATTTCCAATGAATCATTTAAAAAAAAACTTTTTTACAACTTGACGTAATCATACTTTAGCATCTTTACTCTCCATGAAGTATCGTCTCACATATACATTAAGCCATCATCACTGGGAACGTTTTTTATTTTTTTCTGCTGCTGTTAGATTATCCTTCGGGTATAACCCGACAGTTCACAGCTGCATATAAAGGATTGCTCATTCTTGAAATAAAAGCAACAGGAAAGAAACTGCACGGCCCAGAATAAGTCATCAATTCCACATATCACAAAAGGTTACGTGACACTTCCCAGTGATCCTGCGCATGTATTAGACATGTATTTGTGATACGCAAACATGAGCTTGAAGTACATGAGCCTATACAGGATGTCCATGATCACGAAGATGCACCGAATTTAACAACCTTTTCTCTGTGCAAGGAAGTAGCCATAGGATACTGGCTGGTTATGTTGTTAAAATGGCACAAAAATGATACAGACTGTTTTCAGGCCTTGAGAGAGAAAATTCTCGAAACTTGCTAATTTTACAACAAAGAGAAAATAAAGATGGCTTGCTAGGGGCATCATCAAGTGTAATCAAGGTATGATAGGCAACAGAAAAATAGACTGTATACCATAAGATAACCATGTTTACAGTTTGATAGTGTTTAATTACCTGTTATATAGAAATATGAATGCATCAATTTCTAAACAATCTGGAAAAATTGCAGGTGAGAAAAAAAAAGCTTTCTAATTTTACCCAAGCATCAATAGTTTCAGATTATTTGATATATTAACAAAAATCTATACAACATTCAAAGTGTAGAGAGCGCTGCTGCTTTACAAACTTGCACATACGTATAGCACACGTATCAAGTAACGATCATATAATTTATGACATTAAATGTAAAACAAAAAATCATAAATATTGTAGTTTAATTTAATCTAATTCAGTAGTACATGTACTTTTTTAGCCTACTTGTGTAAATAAAGGTTATTCAAAATAAGACTGTTATACTGTACTGATAAACAATCATCTACAGCACTTAACAGTTTAATGCTTTTTAAATATTAATATTTGCATTCTATTTTAATTTAGATCAACACTATATTGTCAGTTATTGTTCTCTTTATTTTTTCAATGTCAATTCTACAAACAGGTTTTTTTGCAATTTATATCAACTTTTTCTTTTCATAGTTACTATAAAAACTAGAAAGTAAGATATAAATAAATTAAGATGTACATAGTGGAGTGACAAGAGATACTGCAAAATCTGAGATAATAAAAAAAATGAAAAAGCGAAATAACAACAAAGCATTCAACCATATCTTGGATATCCTTACGATTAACGCAATTACACTTAACAATTTAGGTACGAATAATATGACTACCGCTTGACGTAAACTGTCAATACATTGACAGTAGCCAATACGCGATCCAGTTCAGTATAGATATCAGTGTTGCTACGGGAAACCAGTCCACCACTAACAGCATTATTTTCCGAGTACTTCTGCTAGTTCTTATTATATGATTAAGATGAGAGTTTAAAAGATTAATAAATACTATGTGTATCTCTGGAGGGATTTTCGTCATATTGAGCAAAGCCTAAATATAAATAGTACAAATTTAGGATGACTGGAATATCCAGTCTTATTATAATCTGGTTATTGATCTTAGTCATAAGTGTGTACAGAGCTTAAAATACAAGATATAAGAGATCAATTTAGCAAGAGAGTCTAACAAACATAAGAGATTCTTAGAAGCTGTCAATACTGAAGCAAAGATTTACTGATATCAATCGTATAATCCTAGATTAGTTTACTTTTTATTAACCAGAAACTTAGTAAAACTACAGAGGTAATCACTGGGCAACCGATAGCCAAATATTTCGTTGTTCAGTAATTTGGTAAGCTATGGATTTCGTTACTCAATAACTTGGTAAGCTAATGATTTCGTTACTCAATAACTTGGTAAGCTATGGATTTCGTTACTCAATAACTTGGTAAGCTAAGGATTTCGTTACTCAATAGCTTAACAAGTCAATGGTTTCGTTACTCAATAACTTGGTAAGCTAAGGATTTCGTTACTCAATAGCTTAACAAGTCAATGGTTTCGTTACTCAATAACTTGGTAAGCTAAGGATTTCGTTACTCAATAACTTGGTAAGCTAATTTCGTTACTCAATAGCTTAACAAGCCAAAGATATCGTTACTCAATAGCTTTACAAGCTAATGGTTTCGTTACTCAATAGCTTTACAAGCTAATGGTTTCGTAACTCAGTAACTTGGTAAGCTAAGGATTTCGTTACTCAATAGCTTAACAAGCCAAAGATTTCGTTACTCAATAGCTTTACAAGCCAATGGTTTCGTTACTCAGTAACTTGGTAAGCTAAGGATTTCGTTACTCAATAGCTTTACAAGCCAATGGTTTCGTTACTCAGTAACTTGGTAAGCTAAGGATTTTGTTACTCAATAGCTTTACAAGCCAAAGGTTTCGTTACTCAATAGCTTTACAAGCTAATGGTTTCGTAACTCAGTAACTTGGTAAGCTAAGGATTTCGTTACTCAATAGCTTAACAAGCCAAAGATTTCGTTACTCAATAGCTTTACAAGCCAATGGTTTCGTTACCCAGTAACTTGGTAAGCTAAGGATTTCGTTACTCAATAGCTTTACAAGCCAATGGTTTCGTTACTCAGTAACTTGGTAAGCTAAGGATTTCGTTACTCAATAGCTTAACAAGCCAATGGTTTCGTTACCCAATAACTTGGTAAGCTAAGGATTTCGTTACTCAATAGCTTTACAAGCCAAAGGTTTCGTTACTCAGTAACTTGGTAAGATATATATTTTGTCACTCAGCAATTTGATAAGCTGTAGAAGAAGCTTTTATTTTAAGGTGATCATAAAGGTTTCATGACTTTACATGCATGCTGCAAGTTCTAACAAATTAAATGAAGTCTAAAGTAATGAAATACTTCTAACATCATTTTGTATAATCCACGACCATGTAACATCAATGTATTTATGCTTCTGCTGGACAACGTTTATTTTCATTTCCACACAAGTGAAAGATTACTATTGATTTTCACAGATCAAATATCTTTGTATAAAATGTATAAAACTGAATAATTTAATACACCTGGTGAATTGATGCATCTAACGTTACTACTGCTTTTAACCCGTCTGGCGACTGAAAATGAAGCGATTTTCTTTTTAAGCTTATGTCATTATCAAAAGGAAGGCAACGAATAAAGTCAAGCTATTTTAAAAGCAATCGTGACATATATATATATATATAAATATTTGAAAACCCCTTGCAGCGCATGCTCAAGAAAGTTCATGTAAAATTAACAAGGAAGATCGAGAGCAAATACAAGAGGAAATTAATAATGCCTTCGTTACTCCTGATGATTGTCTGTATACACCCAAACTGGGCTAAAGACAACTTATTTTCCTTTGATCTATTTTAGAATCGCTACTGCGAATGTTTGGTTTGAAGGACCTACTTAACTTTTAAGAAAGACAGTAGGCTTAATGGATCGAAACCTCTATGACTGAAGTCACTTACATGGTGAATCAATGTATGTTTAGTTCATAAATTAAGGCTTGAAGTTATTACTAAAGTTCGGTTAAGTCCTGTTATTAGTCTAAACTCAGCTCATTAGTCAACAGTTATGTAGCAAGATCTTACCGATCTTCCATATTTTCATTTAGTTCATGACTGTACTTTTTTTGCACTCTATCGTATTTTTGAGTATTGTGTAAGTGGGCTAAACAAATAATGACTAGGCTTACCATTCGTGCAGAGTAAAAAACAATATAGGCCTTTAACCGTAACTGATTTTCTGTAGACTGGTCACATCGAAGTTACATGCAAGTTTTATTTTTTACTCATTTTTCTTCACCAGCTCATTACCTTTCGAATCTTTGGTGTGAAAAAAACAAAAAAACGGTATTTCAAATCTACCTTTTATCTTTCTTTTAGTATCAAACATATCAGCTGAGCTGGTACTATGGCAACCAAGTTTGTAACTGCATTACAATTTGTATGCAGTATATATCAAAAATATGTTAAAGTGGTATCTAACGTATAATCTAAAGAAATAGAGATTTTTTAATAATCTGTATTTTGTCCGAGATTTTTGTTTAAAACACTACCGATAAAGTAAACTTGGATGTGATATTCTGGGCTAATGAATACTTGATACACACACAAACACCATACTGGGAAACTCGGTGGATGGAATGTTAACGTGAAAACAAGTGAAGAAGGGGAAGAGACAACCTCGTGTTTCACAAGGTTGAACTTGTCTGCAACCTGGAACAAAACAGATAAACATTAAACTGAATATGAATAAAGAATTGAAGAATTCTGAAATGTAAAATCCAGCACATTTGACCTTTAACTTTCAGCGTCAAGCGAAAGTGATAAGACCATTCTTACCTTAAAATTCGGAACGTAACATATTTTTTTTTATCTTGGTTTTTTCGAAATGGTCTTATATGTATAATAGGATTAAAAGATCAAGTGTGAGCTCTATTAATGAAGAGATGTGGTGGTTAGTCTGTATTACCATAGGTAAGAACAAGGTTTATTATAATAGGATTAAAAGATCAAGTGTGAGCTCTATTAATGCAAAGATGTGGTGGTTAGTCTTTATTACCATAGGTAAGAACAAGGTTTATTATGATAGGATTAATAGATCAAGTGTGAGCTCTATTAATGCAGAGATGTGGTGGTTAGTCTGTATTACCA
>NW_013665809.1:613046-618359 GCF_000517525.1 Limulus polyphemus | reverse complement strand
AATAGGTAAGAACAAGTTTTATTATGATAGGATTAATAGATCAAGTGTGAGCTCTATTAATGCAGAGAGGTGGTGGTTAGTCTGTATTACCACAGGTAAGAACAAGGTTTATTACTACTTTCAAAAGAGCATGTTGTTGGACACCTGTTTAGCAGGATTGTTATTACGAAAAACTGCTTATTTCACCATTTTTTTCAGTAGACATTTAAAAGGAATACGTCTGCCTTTAGTGAAAACTGATCACCACCACTGATACCCCTATGTTACTTCCACTGATAGCAACCAAGATGTCCTTGACTTGACCCTGCTTTAGAGATTTCCCTAAGGCTACGTTTCACTAGTGCTTCTTATTCTTAAGACAAATACAGGAACCAAAATTTTTAAATCTACCAAATTCACGTTTTAAAGGAGAGTAAAGTAATGGTTACAGTTTATCATACAGGTACCAGTTTAGGATTTATTTCTACAATCTTATTTTTGATGTTGTTGTTTGACAAAACCAACCAACAAAGTCTAAAAAAAAAGTTTCGTTTTCAGAAGCAGGCATGACTCGTCAATAATGAAACTGTTGTTTATACTAGTATTCGTTACCCACTGATGTCCTGAGGCAATACTTTCAGTTTGCTTTATTTTTGTACGTTTACTCCGAGTCTTAACTGTGCATAAATTTGATAGGTTTAATTTTATGAACGCCATTTTCTGAGGCTAACTCATAATGGTAACGTGCATATTAATTGCTTTATTAATAAGAAAGTATTTTTAAAGTACGAACCAGAGGGAAGGCAGAGAGCAGCATCCACTGTCGCAAAGGTTTTGTTCGGCTTCAACGGCACCAAGTCTCGAATCATGAATCCTTCGCTTCGCTGTCGCTAATCGCTACCCTCCCCCCAAAAAATCAGAGTTTGTTCATTGTTTGCAGTCATTGTATACAAAGCGTACGCCAACGGATTCAATTAGTTATCAAAGCAATAGAATAATGTTTCTATAGCAGTTTTAACTCTCTAATTTCCCATTAATTTATATGCCGTTCACTATCGGTGGGGTACACATATTACATCAAATTCAGTAATTCTATGTTTCACCTGCTGCAACTCTCAGTATAAAGAACTGACCAAATACAAATCTCATTTGTTATGTGAAACTCTTGGGGATTAAAGTAGTATCAAGAGAAATTAATTGCAATACTGAAGATATTTTTGTTTACACTGATTTTTTTTGTGGCTCATCTATTATTAGGGACTCTGTGACGAACAGTGATAGACCCATAAATTTGTGGACTTACAACGCTAAAATACAGGTTTCGACTCCTTGTGGCGGACAGAGAACAGATAGTCTATTGTGTAACTTTGTGTTCAAACAAACAAACAAACAAATCCACAAGCAATTGGGTGCATAAATTGTTTAGAAAAATGTATTTCAAAAACCGATGTGCTCGTATGGGACCCTTCGGTAAATACAGGATTAACCCTATCCCCGACTTGTGCATCTCATGCGATAGTGCTAAAACCGATGTGCTCGCATGGGACCCTTCGGTAAATACAGGATTAACCCTAACTCCGACTTGTGCATCTCATGCGATAGTGCTAAAACGTCTGAGTATCATATGTGACACACAGCTACATTCATTTGATATGCAGCTAATGCTCTAGAACTTGGTAACGGGAACTGGTTGTTTTGGTTCAACGTACGAAGAGAACTTCATGCTTATATCACATGTGACGCTCAAAGCGCGTGTGAATAATGACAAGTTAAGTTATTTACATTCAAGAGAAAATGTAAACCTAGGATTTTTAGTTGTTAAAACTCTACTCCACTCTCTTTCAATAATACTAGAAGGATATGCTTCACTCATACCTATTTGAGCAAGTAGTCATATTATCCATAAAACCCATTAAATGACCTAAAGCAGGGAAAGGGTTAGATAAACCTCAACGATGTAAAGGGGTTGTCGCTACTAGAAACTTTTACTACAAGTCTATTTACACAGATGTCGTTTACGTGTTAGCTTTTGTTTACTGAAAACACAGAACAGTCAACTGTGTTTACGAGTTGCTAAATGCGGTCAACCTGTAGTAGTATTTTGGGTTATACAGGTTAATTTATACGAACATCTTCTCGAGGTTGTTTACGTAATAAATTTGATGGATAAACACCATCTAGTGTTACATTATGTTCAATACTTGTGTAGAAAATCAAACTGTAATTCTATATTGTGTCACGTGTATACTGATACAAGAATCTTCATTTGACACTCTTTACTGCTTGAAGCAACGGGTAGTAGTAGCTAGTAATATATTAAACATTGTGTCACATGTGCCACGAAAATCTTCACTTAGACTTTTTTCTCCTGAAGCAACGTGTAGTAACTGGTATGCATAAAACCATCACTTTCTTCCGCTAATATCTGATTATCTTAGCATCGTAGTACATAAAACATCAGTCTAATATTATACTTTGTATGTGATTAGGTACAAATGAAAAATTGTTTTTCAATCGACACTGCTAATTTCTGGAAACATACAAATACTAGAGCTATCGCTGTCTTGTAATAGGTACTATAGATAGGCATGTGAAAAACTTTAAGAAACTATCGGTAACGTAATTTATCCAGTTGTTGAGTATGTTCTATATGTAAATGCTATAAACACAAAGAAAATGGTGTTAGTAGTAAAATTCCTCTTACAATAAGCCCGGATTAACCTCTCTTTTTTCGCCCGTTGTAGAAAGTTTATGAAAACTGAACAAAACTTTTTCTAATTTGCGTTAGGGATAGCAAGTTAAATTTACTACGGGCCTACTTGTTTTGTATGATGTTTAAGCCTCAAAGTTAACTCAGCTCAGAAATGTGTTTCACTTCTCATCAAGTGAAATTGCAGAAATCATTTCGAGTTATCAAGTACACCAGCTAATTAACTGCACTCTCAGAAATGTGTTTCAGTTCTCATCAAGTGAAATTGCAGAAATCATTTCGAGTTATCAAGTACACCAGCTAATTAACTGCACTCTCAGAAATGTGTTTCAGTTCTCATCAAGTGAAATTGCAGAAATCATTTCGAGTGATCAATTACACCAGCTAACTAACTGCACTCTCAGAAATGTGTTTCAGTTCTCACCAAAAGAAATGGCAGAAATCATTTAGAGTGATCAATTACATCAGCTAGCTAAATGTACGTGACAAGTGAAACTCAAGAAACAGCTATATTAATAAAAACGTGAAAAGTTAAAGATTTAACTGATGACTAGCCCAAGAAAAATGAGTCATGTAACAGCACAAGTAACAAAAACAACAGGGAAGGAACGTGTAAGCAGAAAATTGCTACTCTTCACAGTGTTACTGTCTGTAACCTCTATAACCGTAAAGGTAAACGGAAGTCTAATAAAAGTTTGTTGATCTTACCTAAGCTTATTAGTTCTTTATTTTCACATCCTATAACGCTGAATCAATACTTCTAAAAACATTATTAATTGTTATTACCTACATATCTTTACAAACGTTTTTTTAAATACCGGTATGCTAGTTATGTGTTTTGTTTGAAGTTATGACTGTTTACAATAAAAAGAAAATAAATAAATAAATAAAGGGGCCTTGTCCTCCGTGGTAGTGGCGCCAATGGTGTTAATAGTTATTCATTTTACACCTAAATAAAGGGGCCTTGTCCTCCGTGGTAGTGGCGCCAATGGTGTTAATAGTTATTCATTTTACACCTAAATAAAGGGGCCGTGTCCTCCGTGGTGGTGGTGGTGGTGTTAACAGTTATTTATTTTACACATGAACTGGCATAATATTAACTCTAGCTCAAGAAAGCGTAACATTAAAAAAGTAGAACACAAAACCATTAGACGTACCAGCTGACAAAGTGATAACTCTTGCTAAAAAGAATACTGATCACGTACATTGAGTTGAATAAATGTTACAGCTCTCGCTCAATATACGGCTGTGGTTGACATCAACACGACATGATCTATACCAGTTCAACGACTATAGTTCTAGAAACATCTACATCTAAAACCCTTGTTAAATATGAATATCAATCCTCAGGAAAATTACCTCGACTGCTCAAGTCTTAAAGTTATTTGTTACATATCAGTTCTAAGTTATCATTAGTGTTTTTTTGTTGTTTTTTTTAATATCATCCAGTACCTTGCATAACATCCTGCAAAAGAGCTACAATTCATCTTGATTTTTTTTCATCTGATTGTCTAGAGATTTATGTCTCACGTGCCCATTACATAATGAACACAGATAGGAAAATAAATGGTAATTTATTCTTAGTTCAATAAGAGAATAAATTTTTAAAACTTTATCATTTTATGGTTGAAATCTTGGAATAAACTTTCGGTTTCGATTATTTTTTATTGTATTAAGATATGAAACAAAACACTATAAAAAAAGGAGCCTAAGCCTAATTTTCAGCCATATAGCTAGGGATTGAGAACTCATTAAAAAAGTCTTACGTGTTGTGCATAAAACACGTTACGGATCAAACATTGCTGCTATACAAGCATGATGCACAAGGATTCAATTCTGTAAAAAAGTTTTAAAAAACCATTTGGGAAATCAATATCCAGTAAAAGCTGACTCAGAAAAACTTTGCAATTTTATTTTAAAAGACAGAAGCACAAATACCACTGTTGACGTATAATATGCGACAGAAAATATTCCACTTCAATTCAAAGCGTAAGGAAGAGAGCTTAAATTGCGTTCAGAGAGATAACTGATGGGTCTTGAACGCGGCTTCTAACGCACATCAAAACCATGGTAATCGATTGAGTTCAACCGTCTGAATGGCTAAGCTATTTGCACGTGTTATTCTGAAACTTTTACATCATAAACCATTAAGAGTCATAAGTGTTTATTTTTCCAAAGAGGATCATGTCTAAATATATCTTTTTACACTTTAATTTAAAAGCTGCAAAAAAGATTTGTTTTCATATTATATACATGGCTTTAGTGTTGCAGACTTCTTAATAACACACTAGATAAATCTGACAGCATTTCGTTAGTAAGGTTCTTTAGTATTACAGACTTCTTAATAACACACTAGATAAATCTGACGACATTTCGTTGGTAAGGTTCTTTAGTATTACATACTTTTTAATAACACACTAGATAAATCTGACGACATTTCGCTAGTAAGGTTCTTTAGTATTACAGACTTCTTAATAACACACTAGATAAATCTGACGACATTTCGCTAGTAAGGTTCTTTAGTATTACAGACTTCTTAATAACACACTTGATAAATCTGACGACATTTCGCTAGTAAGGTTCTTTAGTATTACAGACTTCTTAATAACACACTTGATAAATCT
>NW_013665809.1:609603-612264 GCF_000517525.1 Limulus polyphemus | reverse complement strand
CTCTACAGATCAAGTGTCTTCCGGTTTGCAAACATAAATCAGCTCATGAGTCTGATAACCATCATGTTCGCAAAAAACACCAAGTCGTTCACTCCGTCTCTATAACAGCATGTTTCTAGGAGAGAGGGTGTATCATCGAGTCGGTAGCTAACAATCATGTTCCCAGAAAAGACTGTGTGCCGTCAGGTCGGTAACTAACATGCATGTTCCCAGAAAAGACTGTGTGTCGTCAGGTCGGTAACTAACATGCATGTTCCCAGGAACTACTGTGTGTCGTCAGGTCGGTAACTAACATGCATGTTCCCAGAAAAGACTGTGTATCGTCAGGTCGGTAACTAACATGCGTGTTCCCAGGAAAAGATTGTTTGTCGTCAGGTCGGTAACTAACATACATGTTCCCAGAAAAGACTGTGTATCGTCAGGTCGGTAACTAACATACATGTTCCCAGGAAAGACTGTGTCGGTTTTAGGTCGGTCGCTAACAAGCATTAGTGCTGTATGATTAATCGAGATTTCGATTATTAAAATAAACATCGATATCAAATTGCTACGATTACTTACTACCTACATTTCGATTCTATTAGTACTGTTTGTGTGGTCACTGAGAGAGAAGGACTCCAGGTACTGTTCGCATCATCTTATCTACAGGGTTAACAAAAAAACAAACGTTCTTCTCAGTGTTGAATTGTACATAGAAAATAATAAGTGTTAAGTAAATATACGTTACGTTTGTGAGCTTTAGTACAGTTACCTTATTTCCGTGCAACATCAGCGGGTCGGATTAATTTATTTCATTGCACAAGAACTTCGAGTACTTGTACGTTAGACCACTCTGAGGATCTGTAGTGCTGGGGAAGCCTGGAAGTAATGCGAGCACAAGCAAACACGCTCTCCAGTTCCAAATACATCCCCCAGAATGCATATCAAATGACTGTTTGTTAAGAACAACGAGACAATACTTTAACAAACACAGCAGCGCATACAAATTTAGTCAGAGAAAAGGAAAAAAATATATACACATAAAACAAACTTGTCACTTAAATATATATATACTGCACAGACACACGTGTATGTACATGTACTCACAAACAGTTTTGTATTTATAATGGCTTTCAAAGAAGTCGACGAGGCAGAACAACAAATTACAATTTTCTATTTATTTATTTATTAATAAACGAAATCTTGATTTCAGATTAATACTGTAGACGTCCCATATTATTTAATGAGTTAATGGGCACCAAGTAATATAGTATTAACTATTCTTTCTTGTACAAAGTCTCGTATTTTTTTATTAAGTTTAAGCTCACCAGTCATGCATTATAATTAGTCTTTTTCCACATTTTCTTTTCCTAAGAATGACTTAATTAGAATAAACGATAATAGTAATCGGGAATATTACAAACATCGAACTGTATTGTGTATATTTTTTTGTGTTGTCAGGTTGGTTGCATATCGTCATCTCGATCGCTAATGGCTGAAGGCTGATTAACATCCAGAGGAACATTTTGACCATCCATCTTGAACCAGCTCAATAACAGCGGAATTATTATTTTAAACCAGACGACTCATTTATTATTATTTTTTTCCCTCCAAAAAAAACTATTTAAACACACACACACACAAGAAACACTCGGACAAACCTCTGTAGAAACTCTTCCAAGCAGAATTATAAACCATATCACATTAACTTTCAGTAAGTTCTTGGAATTAGCACATGTACTTTGTACTTAGCTTAAACCGATGGGGAAGTAGCAACCAAACAGCCCAACAGTTTATATAAACAACACATCTTTATTTGACCTTTTCGCTCTTTTAGATTCAAAGGACTCTGTGTTTCAGATTTTTTATTTTTTTTTGTTGAATAACTTTAAAACTGGTGGTAAGTTGATCTGCTTACGTGTTTAACGTTTAAACTTGACCCCTGTGGTCACCTCCCATATTTGTTCAAATCAGAGATTCTTGAACTGTATTACGCGTACCACGGGTAATAGGTGGAGCTGATGTCGGTGGTTCGCGAAAAAAATTAATATCAGAATTATAAAAATCTGCAATAAGCACAAACTGAGATTCTTTCGTAAACACTACTTTAACAAATTTTTGATTGAAAGTTACAACTTCGTAGTTTTGTGGTGCTGCATTCTCAGATCTCGCAAAAAAGTCACATCCTTCCCATTAATCGAATAAGAGTTAAAATATTAATTACTTGCAGCCAGATTTTGGTTTCTTTTTCATTTTGTTTGATTATGCTTGGGTAGAAAAAAGTTTAAGCATAGATAGGTACGCGAGCCCGATATATACAACCAACAGTTCATTTGACTGGTTTATCATTTCAACCACCGTAGACGTAGACAAAGTAAAGACAGGCAGTACATAACAAGAACGTGGATTCTTATTGATAAAAAATACAAGCGGTATTATAACATAGAGGGAAAAAAGGAAAACAGTAAAAAAAGGGAATGAGAAAACCCTAGAGGATTTTACAATCATCTAGTATCTTTACATTATCAGAAATGTTGAGATTTAAATTAACTGAATTGTGAAACTCGCGCTAAAGCTCCTAATGGCGGTTCTAGAACTATATGACTATTTATGTTCAATATAATGGCTGGAGACGGCTTGAATGGGTAATGAAGAAAAACTTTAATATAAGTTTAACATAAC
>NW_013665809.1:591833-608697 GCF_000517525.1 Limulus polyphemus | reverse complement strand
GTTATGTTAAACTTATATTAAAGTTTTTCTTCATTACCCATTCCAGCCGTCTCCAGCCATTATTAGTCTCAAAGTGGGTTCCTCGTCATCGAATTTATGTTCAATATGTTTACGTACATGTGTCGTGTACTGTAGGGGTTCCCAACTTTCTCAGCACAAGGTCCCCCCCCAGAACATTCGATAGCCTAACTGAGGCCCTCCCAGCCCACCCAATAATCTTATAGATACTGAGTAACATAACAGTATTGCGTGTTGAGTAGCTGCTACGGCCATCCTGACATTCACCTTCGTCCCCCAGTGTCCGTGGCCGCCAGTCAGGGGGAAACCCCCGTGTACTGTACATAAAGTATGTTTCTGTAACATTGGGCTACGGATTAGAGGATAGCTAGTTCTGATTTAGTAATAACTTATTATCTATAGTTCGCTCATAAACAAATACAGCGCACAATATTCAAGAGAAAATTCTTATTTAACCCTAAAATTACTGGTGGGATCCACATAGACCCTATAAGCTTTTAAAAGAATTATAAGTTTATAAACTATTTATACTACTTACGTCGCGTTGTTGGTTACTGGGTTCCTAATAATGACTTATACAAAAAAGTAAACAGAAGTACCATCAACAGCGCAGTCATTCCCATTTATCACTGTGTGAGTTTTTCTGGTATTTTACGTAGAATGAGAGTGACTGCATCATTGCACCAATATTTTTTTTATATTTAATTCTTTACAATTAGTGTTTTATCAGTCAAAAACCAAAAATCACTAAAAGTGGACAGAAAAATGCTGTTTTTGTGTGTAACTACAACTTTCTCTTAATGCTATACAACATATTATAAACAAGCTTCCCTACTCAACACCACTGACATATAGGCCAAATTGAGTAGACAGAAAAATGATGTTCTGTGTGTAAGTATGACTTTCTCTTAATTCTATACAACATATTATAAACTACTCAACACCATTGATATATAGGCCAAATTGAATATCTCTATAATGTTATTTGTTAGACAGTTAACCCTGTAATTACTGACGAGAGTCCGTAAGAACCCCATCCGCTTTGTAAACGTTTTTTTTACTAAACTATATGTGAATCAAATAGCTTGTGGGTCCATTTTTGTTGCCTACAGGGTCCCTAATAACATAATGTTATATATAAAAAACAATTACATAAATACCATCAATATTACTACTAGCCTCATTAATACACGTGATCTGAGAATGTGAGAAAACATACACTCCTATCGACACCAGCATGGTGAACAGGAAAAGAAAATAAACAACTGTCAACAGTATGGTTTATCCACAAACAACTTTGAAACGTCTGAGAAAGTTTCCACAAATTATGTAATGTACGTGAACTAATGGAGTGATTATTATGGTTAGCGTTGCAATATGTGGCCCCCCACCGAAAGTGAATAGTTGGTAATTTGAGGGTTAAAATTCGATATCACGAATAAAACTCAAACATCAAAGCCACATGGGTCTTCTTACGCTTTATGTAGCCGTTTGGGTCATTATTCGGATTTTTGGTTGCTTTTGTTTGGAATTAAGCACAAAGCTACACAATGGGCTATCTGTGCTCTACCCACCACGGGTATCGACACCCGGTTTCTAGCGTTGTAAGTCCGCAGCCATACCGCTGTTCCACTGGGGGCATTTTTTTTTTTGGTTGCTATTCTCCAGAGAATCAGTTATGGGTCAGCAGTAAATTAACACTTATGACACTAAAATACACTCAGTAACAACAAAATAAGTCGGTCAGAAGCAGTAAAACGGCGAGGCAAAATTCAAATTACAGTTGGAACAAGTGTATACGTTTACATTGCTGTCCATTACGCTATTAGGCGAGAATTGAAACAAATATTTATAACAAGAGCATCTTTATCGTTAGTTTTTTTTTGGGGGGGGGGCAAACTTTTAACCCAAGCTTTTATAGAGAAGCCTCAACTAAGATGTTGATCAGGAAAAGCAGGAGAATCGAATCTTTAGATATAATGGTATACTTAATAACAAATGTGAGAAATCTTTCACAATTGGCGTGGTTAAACATAGAATTATCAAGTTTGTTGGATTTTGTATCAAATCAATTTTCACGTTATCTTCCGATCACAAAACGAGTCCACATGTTTTATTAAAATCTACACGACAAATGAGTTGCTTTGTTCTGATACGTGGGCTCATTTAAGGTTCTATCTTAAAATATAAACGGTACAAGAATACCTAAAACAAGGATTTTTACTTTAAAATATCGTACAAATTTATGTATTAAACACGAATGCACTGTAGTGAAGAAAAAGACTAAAAAAATATCGGTAAAGTTTTGTCACCGAGAAAAAAAAATTGAGTTTGCACTTACGATGAGTTTCATGAATTTTTTATTTCTGTACTCGTGCATGTTGTGTTCGCCATTTTGTGATATTAAATGTGCGCTTTCCGACAAAACTTCATGGATATCTTTATCTTAAGGTCAAATTAGTTACCCATTTCTAAAAAAAAAAACTTTTTTGGCACTCACACTCGCTCTGTTGAGCCCTGGTATTTGGCGAAAGACCTCGTCGGCACTGGTATAACGTGGTTGACATAGCTATACATTATTCTTGACTTCCAATCATATCTCTCTCTCGAAATCAACCATTCATCCAATCGAGAAGAAACTACTGCTTCAGCATACCCGTTTTATTTTTGTGTAACAATCTGACAAGTTAAAAAACAAAACAAGAGCGTGACCTAATACAAATAATTAAGTTTGGTGAAAATCGTGTAACACTGAAAAAATGACTTGTGTTTTTTCATTGACAATAAACTGTCATTATGTAAATGTGACTGAACAAAACTATGTTAAAACTTTATGTTAATTCTCGCTAGGTGTAAACAACTGGTCGAGCACTGGCTCGCCAGGTCTCACTTCAAGAAGCCCCTCCCACATACTAACTCATATTCCAGTGAATATGGTAACTCTACCTACACATTGTTCAGTTACTTAGATTACATTTATAGACAACGTTGTTAAGCATCCATCCCTTTAAATAATATCGATTTTCACGGCATTCTTTGAACACTCTCTTTTCGCACGTTTGCCGAGTACTCTCCCTGGTGGTGAAAGTGCACTAGTAACCTTAATAATGTATACGTAATCATCTGAAAATAACAGCTATTCCAGCCTGTCTGTTGAGCCCTGGTACTGCGCGAAAGACCTATTGGGTACTGGATATAGCAGGTATAGCGTGGTTGACTTTCTATCATAAGCTTTTGGAATAGCTTCCCGAAAAATAATATCATACATGTACTCAAACGAAATAGCTACAAATACAAGAGAAGTTTCCAACGATGCAACAAATTACTATAGTTAAAAAAAAAGAAACAAAAATGAGATACAAAAAATACACCAATAGGTTTAATGTACAAAAAAGAAATAAGCAACTGATTTACACTTTACAACTTCAGGAAATGCCAACGGCTTTGAGGCGGAAGATAACTCCTGATGTGTGTGGTTGTTCCCTAACAAATGAAATCAATCAAGATCAGACGAGTTAATTCACATCGTGTTTCCGGGGTAAAATCTTTAGACTTGAAACTAAAGAAGAAATAACCCTAACAGGTAATCTCGCTGTAGCACGCCGTGCCAGGGGGGGGGGGGGATGCTAATTCTCACATCTTAAAGTGCTTATGCTATAACATTCATTTAACCAATGTAAAGGAAATAATAAAGTTTAAATATTATAAAAATAAACATAAATTATATGCAAATATGAATGTTAAGACTTGCCTCCCCCTTTTCAAATTCCTGGATACGCCAGTGCGTCAAAATAAGGCAAATGCCCTCTCAATACACCTCACCATTGCGTCAAAATAAGGCAAATACCCTCACAAGACACCTTTGCCAGAACGTCAACATAAGGCAAATAACCTCACAAGACACCTTGCCAGTGCGTCAACAAAAGACAAATACCCTCACAAGACACCTTGCCAGTGCGTCAACATAAAGTAAATACCCTCACAACACACCTTGCCAGTGCATCCACACAAGGCAAATGCCCTCACATCACACCTTACCAGTGTGTCAACATAAAGTAAATATCCTCACAACACACCTTGCCAGTGCGTCAACATAAAGTAAGTACCCTCACAACACACCTTGCCAGTGCGTCAACATAAAGTAAATACCCTCACAACACACCTTGCCAGTGCGTCAACATACGGCAAATACCCTCAAATGAAAGACAAAAAACGAACAGGTAGTAATGACAGTCATCCTCTGAGTTTTCCCCAAGCAGGAGGAGTACCGGATCCAAGAAACCCGTCCCAAGCTACTGGTGGAAAGAACAACGACAAATGAATGAAAAATAAAATAAAGATCAATATGGCCACTTAAAATTATATAATAATGTTGAGAACAGAGGAACAAATGGAATCGCTGTCAGAGGAGCTGAAAGACCTCAACTAGGATAGCATAGGAATAGCAAAAACTAAAATAATAGAATAGCATAGGACTAACAAAAAGTAAAATAATAGGAAAGCATAGGACTAGCAAAAAGTAAAATAATAGGAAAGCATAGGACTAGCAAAAAATAAAATAATAGGAAAGCATAGGACTAGCAAAAAGTAAAATAATAGGAAAGCATAGGACTAGCAAAAAGTAAAATAATAGGAAAGCATAGGACTAGCAAAAAGTAAAATAATAGGAAAGCATAGGACTAGCAAAAAAGTAAAATAATAGGAAAGCATAGGACTAGCAAAAAGTAAAATAAATAATAGGAAAGCATAGGACTATCAAAAACTAAAATAACAGGCGAAGGTACCATTCAGCTGAAAAACTGAGAACGGTTTGTACAACAGAGGGAAGACAGAAAAGGACGAGAATGCTGTTTCTGCTTCATCGGGATTTAGGTCCTTGTTTGGACCTGGGAGGTTCAGGTGCAATCAGGACCTCTTCCTCCCGTATCATGGGTGTTGTTACTCCCTCAGCATAGGTGGTTTTAATTTTCAGCATTTTGATTTCTCGGCTTTGTTTTAAAAATTGTCAAATGTTGAACGCGACATAAAAGAGGGTATTGCTTTCATGAGTGTTTATTATATGAATTCAATTCCCCTATCAGGGCCGTGTCCATTTATGTTCAAACGTTCACCATTTACACTGGGATATACATGTAGTTGCTAATTCCAAGTCCATGTATTCAAATGCCTTTCACGATGTAGCTTATTTACGTGTATTTACATAAATACCTTTTTAGTACACTATATTATTAACTACATAATGATATTTTTGGTAGGTCTAGCAATAGGTGGCATATTACTAAACTTATAGTACGTATTTATGGGTGAGAGGATCATTTCCATCATGTATGATATAACGATCTAGTGCAAGTAACGTTTTGTTTTTATGTAGATTTTTCTTGAAATAGGTGAATGATCTGTTTAGAAGTCTGTTATGGAGTGGTAGTAAGTGTTTAGTATTTATGTAGAAAGTGAGAATTTGTTGAACGAGGAACTTTGTATGCGCTAGTGAGTATTGCATTTTGTTGTTTAGTTTTAATTTTGTTGGGTGCAACAATAATCCAAGCTGGACAAGCATATTCTATAACTGGTCATATGTATTGTTTGTATATTTTTCATATATTTCTTGGTGTTGTTCCTGTATTATTTCCCGACAGACTTCTAACTTGATTTATCCTTTGCCAGATTATGTTTGATATTTGATAATTTTGTATCATATGTAAGACCAAGGAATTTTGCTGATGTAGCTGTCTAGAGGGGTGTTCCATTTAGATATAATTTGGTGATGATTCTGATTAGTTTCTTTAATTTTGCGAGTACTAGAATTTGTGTTTTAGGTATATTGATTTTTATTCGTTTCTTGGAACAGTATTCGGTGATGGCATTTAGTGAAGGTTGCAGGTTTTTAACAGCTATAGATGGCGTTGCGGAGCTCTTACAGATAGTTACATCATCTGCAAATTGTGTGATGAAAAAATTTGGGTCGTCGTTTACATACGTGATGAATAGTATGGGGCTAACTACCCCTTTTTGAGGTATACACCTGCCTCTGGAGTAAAGTACTCAGAGTAGGTGACCTCGACATTTACCTGACATTTACTATTTTCTAGGAAGTTGGACAACCAGCGAATAACTCATCGCGCGCTATAGTTCCATCTCTAACATCCGGAACCTTAGATCCGAGTGTCAGATTCTAAATCGAGAAGGCAAACAACCGTGCACTCTCTTTAATTTAAACTGTCTATAGCGGTTTCAGTTAACCTAACTAAATGAGCAGCTGTTTGTCGAAATTTCCTAAAGCCGTTTTGTACCTCTGGTAATTTTGAATTGTGTTCTAGGTAATTATTTAGTCTTTTACTAATTATCATTTCTAAAATTGTTCCTACGCAGCTGATCAGGCTGATTGGTCTGTAACTGTGTGGCTTATTTGCTGGTTTCCCTTCCTTTAAAAACATGATAATATTCGCTTGCTTCCAAGAAACGGGGATGTACCCTGTTTCCAGGGAGATGTTGAAAAGTGCCTTGAGGTGTTCAAGTAATAACTGAGTTCCGTTTTTGAGTAGTATCGCTTGTATGTTGTCTGCTCTTGGAGCCTTGTTTTTAGTGTGTTTTATAGCTAATGAGATTTGTGTCGTTGTTATTTTACTTGTCATGTATTCATCCATGGTATTAACTGTTGCTTCTTTGGTTGTTTGTGTTGTGAGTGAAGCCGGAGTGAATATATCTTTGTTTCGTTTAATTATGTCATGCACTTGATTACGGTAGTGATCATTCATGTCAGAGTCATTTTATGTTTGAAAATTCTTTTGTAGGTGTTCTTTAAATAGTTCGCCTTTTTGCGTGTTGGTATATGCTGTTTTGTTACCTTGAATTAGTGTTTGGATGGTTTCTTGTTTTATGTGTATTTCTTTAGGAGATTCCAGAATTTTCGTGGACTTTGTTCTGTGTTTAGAGTATTGCAATAAGTGTTCCAGTTTTCTTGTTTTAGTAGTTTGATTTCATTTTTGATTTTATTACGAAGAACATTTACTTGTGGTTTCAGTGTTATATCTTTCATGTTGATATATATTCTGCGTAGTCTGCGTCTTTCTTTAATCATGTCTATTATGTTTTTATGCGGTTTCCACGTATGTTATTACTGTATGGTTTTGTTGCTTTGGTATAGTTGTTTCTCCTGTTTTCGTTATACATTCAGTTATTACTTGACAGTATTCATCTATGTCTCGCGAGCGCGAGGCACTTGTTATGGTTGAACTTAGTAGGAATTCATCCAATATGGTTTTGTATTACTGCCAATCTGCTTTATTATAATTGAATTTTTGCTGAGGTACTGATTTATTATGATGGGGGCGGGATCGAAGTTACACCATATAGGAAAGTGGTCACTGTCTATATCATGTCCTACGTGAAATTCTGAACATTTTAGACTTATATCTGTAGAAGTTATATATAAATTGCGTATTTCTCCAGAACTTGTAGCTCAGCGAGTTTGTGTTTGATCGTTTAGTAGTGTAGAGTTTGAATTATTCATGGATCGTAGTAATCGGGATCCATTTTATGTTGTCCATCTACATCCAAAATTTGTATATTTTGAATTGAGATCCTCTATTACAATGTAGTTTTTGTTGTAATTTATTATGTTTTCTAACAATTTTGTATCCAGGTTTCTATTGGGTGAACAGTAGATTCCTGCGACTCTGATTTGGAGGTTATTTGTAACTGTTATATCAACAACTATACACTCATTTGTGCTATTAAAATTTATTCTGGTAATTGCCAATGTTGATTTACAGATTAGAGCTCTTTTGTGTTTTCTATCTTGCTCTTATCTTGGTATAGCCACAAAATTTTGAAGACTGTATGTTTGTGATAAGGGTCTCAGTTATGCATATTATATCAGCATTTACCAATCTAATTTGTTCTTCGATCTCGTGTCTCGTGGAAGCAAGGCCACCTTGGATATTCACATGGAGGACGGTGAATTTATGTGTTGGTGTTGGCCATGAATATCTGTAATATTTGCGGAAGTATTGGTGTTATGAGTTTTGTTGCTAATGTAATGAACATGGCTAAGTAGCTTGTGTCATTGTTTGGTTTTTGTATTTCAGCCATGAAGTATATTATCATGTTTGTAATAGCTGAAATAATAGGTGTGGATTCTTATTTATTTGTGGTGGTTGTTGCTTATTATTTGCTTTTACCTGTTCTGTATTTGTGTTGAGTGTATCTTTTGTTATAGTAGGTACATTTTCTTTGTTCCTTGTGTCTGTTCTGTTTGTTGCTGCGTATGTTTTAGTATTACTTTGTTTTATGGCTTGTGTTTGTGGAGGAGGTTTAGCTTGTGTAGTGTGTGTATCGTTTTTAATATTGGAGATTTGTTGTCTTATCTGTTTATATTTTTTGACAGCCTTTATAATTGACTCTGTGTGTGCTTCGTTACAGTTGCAGCACTAGGGGGGGGGGGGTGTATTCTCTTTCTTACATTGTGATGCCAGATGTTCCCCGCCGCAGCTTACACAATGTGGTTGGGCTTTACAGGCCGCTGACACGTGCCCGTATCTCTGGCAATAAAAACGTTGTGTTACTATGATTGCCGGTATTTTAGCCTCCTCCACTGTGTATCTTTGGTACCACAGTATGACCAGTTTTTAATGTGGTCATTGGTGTTTTCGTGTAGTGTAACCTTTATGAGGTTTGTAGATTTCTGTATCCTTGCTGATATGATCTGTTCGGTTTTGTTAAATTGTATGTTTTGTTGTTGTAATTATTCGTTTATGTCTTCTATGTTGATATCGATATTAATTTCTCGTATCACTATTGCTTTGTTTTGAGGTTTTGCACCTGCTAGTGTAATTTGTGTTCTTTCTGGGCCCTTCTTGTAGTAAGGTGTTAAATGATTTTGGGTCAGCGCCCTGTATTAGGACGCCGCCTCTGGCTAAGCGTTTGACTGTTGCTATTTGTGTCTGTGGTTTGCAACGGCGGATCTCCGCTGCGATCTGGGGTGCCATGTAGGAACCTGGTACTCCCGTTAGTATAATTGAAAGTTTCGATGTATTTTTGTGGGATGTTTGGGTGTTGTTAGTTTCTTTATTGTTGCTGCTTGTTTTATGTTTGTCTTCTTTCGTTGTTTTTTGCTTTGGACAGTGGTTAAAACCTTCATTGTCTTCTTGCTGGTTATCCAAGGTGGTGTTTTTTATCTTCTGTACTATTTTTAGAGTTTGTTTGGAATGTTTCTCCCCTAGTTTTTTCGCTTAATTCTTGAGTTAAGTTTTTAGGGTTTACTTCTACATTTACCATTTCCATATTTTCGGTTATTTCTTTACCTTCAATATCTGAATGAACATTTGAAGAGTTGCTTTTACTCTCTTCTGTTTCTCTTTTCTTGGTTATAGTACAGTATTGTATTTTTATTTGCTTACATAGTGATTTTATATTTGCTTGTTCAATTTTCGTAATTAAACTAGGTTTGCCACCTAAGCTAGACTTACCGATTTTAATGGGTCTTGCGTTTTCTTCCTTCTGGCCCTTCTCCATGATGAAGAGGACCGAGCCACTGTAGTCGTCGCACCTACTGCAGTTGCTGCACGAGGAGTCTTTGGTCGTAGTGGTGAGGTGTGAGCCTACTGTCTATGGCTTGCCTGTGTTGTTAGTTGTTGGATCGGAGGGGTTTGATCAATTTGAGCCAGGAGAGGAGATGGTAGGAGTACATCTAGTTGTTTGAGTACATCTACTGTATGAGCGATTTCTCAAAGGTGTACTCTCGCCACTTAAACAAAACAGAATCTCTTCCAGGACGAGAATCTCAGTTTCGTGACCGTCATTTTGGTCTTAATAGACCAGGGAGGGTCAGGTACAAAAGACCTCTTCCTCCTTTCCGAACTATGGTTTTGATACTGTTGAATATTGATGTAGATACGACATGAGGGTCGGAGTAAACCGCACTTGCTCCGACCCCTTTCAGAGCAATGTCCATGTAGGTATCTCCATTTACTTCGAGAATGCGAAAGGTTTTGTTTTGTTTTGAATTTCGCGCAAAATTACACGGGGGCTATCTGCGCTAGCCGTCTCTACTTTAGTGGAGATAGACTAGAGGGAAGGCAGCCAGTTAACACCACCCATAGCCAACTCTTTGGCTGCTCTGTCAAAAATTAGTGCGACTGACCGTCACTATATAACGCCCCCACGGCTGAAAGGACGAGCATGTTTGGTGTGACAGGGATTCGAACCCGCAACCCGCAGACTGCGAGTCGAGCTTCCTAACCACCAGGCCGAATGCTAAAGGAATAGACTTTTTGATAAATTCAAAATTCAAAGACAACACACAAAAATTACACAAAGTTACTCAAATAGAGTTATTACAGTACACATATAGTGGCAAAAGAAAAAAAATTTCGTTTCGTGTTTTTTTTCTCTTAGAACAAAGTTATGCAACAAGCTATTTGCACTCTGTTCCCATGGGGAATCGAACCCCACATTCTATCGTTGTAAGTCCGTAAACTTATCGTTGATCCACTAGGGATAAAAAAAAAAGATAAATGTGATTCGAGTACATACACCAATGGAACGGTAACATCTTGCAACATTAAAAGGCTTTTATTAAGACATACAAAAGGCAGTAGTAAAAAATAATAGAAAATATGTAGTGTTAATGGGGGATTTGAATGCGAAAATTAGAGAGCGGATGAAATAGAAGAAACAGCTCTAAGCATCGTCACGAAACAGAGGAAAAGTGGTTGATTGAATTTGCCGTACAGAATAGGATGGCACAGTAAACAAGCTATTTCAGAAACAGTAAAACATTTATTAGCCATGGGAAGGTCTTGAAGGAAACTCATAACCAAAAAGAAAGTATTGAATGTGAGGTTACCACGAAAAAAGAGTTATATGATGCATATAGTTCTGCAAATTAACAAAAACCTGCAAGACTGACGATGACCTCAGAGAAGCAGAATATAAATATATAAACATTAAAAGAGGGCGATGATAATTGTAAATAATGCTAAAATTAGGTTTAAATGTAAAACTGAAAAATAAAACGAGAAAATGACTGAGACAGTAATGGAAGAAATAAGTAAAACAGCGTCTTGTGGAAAAGTAGATGACTTCAGAGAAAATCTAGAAAAAAAAAGTAAAGAACTGAGAACAGTGAAAAACAAAGACCCAACAACAAGAATAGAACACGTAGAGTTGATAAAAGCGGGGAGGGGGAGTGGAATAGAGAGACATAAAAAAAGAAGGGGATTACTCATAAAGAAAATAATATATATAGCAAACCCAAAGAGATAGTCACAAACTCCAAGAGCGAGACTCGCATAAATAGTCCGAAGGATAAAAATGGATGAACAGGTGACAGAATAGAGATCTTACCTATGTCACCATCTATGACAGACTGTACAGATCAGTAAAGAAAGTTTCATAAAGAACACGAGAAAATAAACTGGAAAGTGACGAAGATGTTTGTTTTTGAATTTCGCGCAAAGCTACACGAGGGCTATCTGCGCTAGTCGTCCCTAATTTAGCAGTGTAAGACTAGAGAGAAGGCAGCTAGTCATCACCACCAACCGCCAACTCTTGGGCTACTCTTTTACCAACGAATAGTGCGATTGACCGTCACATTATTATGCTCCCACGGGTGAAAGGGCGAGCATGTTTGGTGGGACGGGGATTCGAACCCGCGACACTCAGATTTCAAAACAAATCAAACAATTACTTGCGGTAGCAAAAGAAAAAAAATCATGCGACTTTAATCAAAAACTAATCGCATCTAATACAGTTAATTATGTTCAAAAGCGATGTGTCCAAATGAAACCCGATGATTTAATGTCCAGAAACTTCTCAAAAGCTATTTAAGCTTCATTAAACTATACAAAATGAAATTTGGAGTAGGAAAGTAAGGACGACGTCACCATATGTGCGTAAGGAAGAAGGTGGATATATATAGTGTTATGTATTGCAAAGGAAAAAGTATTTGAGGACTGGATCTGTCATTCCTCAGAGCCACATCTCAGACAACACTGTTCACATGTGTTAAAGTTTTGTGTGTGAAATATTGTTGTTTGTTTATCGACACCGATACTGTCACCCTGTTGAGTTTTAATACTTGCTTCCAATACCTAGGTTTTAAAAATGTCGCTAGATCTGGTGTTTCTTACTAGATAAGTCGATCGGTTTGTCTTTTTTGATCAGATCATTCGGTCCAAAGACTCTTTTGTATTAGGTGTTTGGTGGATGTCACGTATTGTGGAATAGGTCACAGTCACAGTTACGTCCGCAGGGCCATCAGATTAGTTCAGGACTCTGGATACCTGACATCTTACCTGAGTAATCTACGCAGGTCACTTAACCATTTTAAATTACATCAAATACACAGCGCTGCCTTTACATTTCATAAGATTTGTAAATTCAAATACGAAATACCAAAACTAAAAATATGTTTCGTTGGTGAAACACGAGCTTTCCCCCTAGTTCAGTATTAAAATAATAGTAACAACTAAAGACTGGATTACGTATCTATCTATATATAAACATACATCATTCCTTTGTATGTATTTAATATGGTTAAATTCAATGGACTCAAAAACCTCAGCGCGTCTAATTTTGATTAGTTCTCTTTAGTTTAGCCTAAAAGTCAAGTGTCCTGGTACTAGTACTGCCTTAAAAAATAAATTCTGGTACTCAGTACCGGTGAGTATCGGCAGAATTTTACCCTTGCCTGTAATTATATTTGTTTAATAAGTCGCATTCCTGTATTATATAGCTTTAATGAGTTGCATTCTTAATTGCTTAGTTTACTGCTTTATTACCTGCTAATAATATCGTGTCTACCAATCAAAATAAGCTATATACATACCTTTTTTTGTGGAACATTTAGCTCCATAATGTTCTGTGGTAGACACAAATACAACGAACTTATCTTCTCATACCGCTACCCGTGCCATTAGTGTTATCATAAAAAATGTAATATTTTTTCTTCTTCTTTAACTCGGGTAATCAATTATTAAAGATAACCACTACAGCACATGCGCAAAATCTAATTCATCATGAGGCACACTGAAAATGGGATATTTAACAGGCAATAAGTAGTAAAGAACAACTTGTATGACGATATTATAGTGAGGTGAAGTTTTGCACGTAGATATTTCTGTTGCCCCTTTTTTTTCGTTCGAACATTTGTTCGTCGCTATTTTTCTTACTGGCTGGCGAGACAAGATCGATGAATATTGTTAATAAATAACGTACAAGACCAGTATTTTATTTACAACAGCTTGAAATAAAATTGATAAATTGGGTTAGAATAGCTTTGTCCGTGAATTGTTATTTTTTTGTTGGATACATACATACATACATGCATACATACTATATATCTTATGTATGATAGAACTAAGTACTGTTTTAAAAAGCACAACCATAATTCCTGATGTAGTCAACGAATTGACATCTTATATGTAAGATAAAGCCCGTTAGTGGACTCAGAATAAAGCAATCAACACGACTTATCCTATTACACTGAGGAAATATAAGATGCTTGTCTTTTAGGTTTCTCGAACAAAGACACAACGTCGGGCTCCGCATAACCGTCCCTAAATTTGAACTGATAGACGAGATAGAAGATAGCTAGTTAGTCAACAGCAACCATAACCATTTCTTGGACTATTCTTGTGTGATTTAACTGTCACGGCCCCAAAGTGTCTTTGCAGCTGACCATGACAGTCTGTGTACGCTAGCCGTTAGGCCTCATCCATCCCAAGTATTGTTTGTTTGTTTGTTTTGAATTTCGCGCAAAGCTACACGAGGGCTATCTGCGCTAGCCGTCCCTAATTTAGCAGTGAAAGACTAGAGGGAAGGCAGCTAGTCATCACCACCCACCACCAACTCTTGGGCTACTCTTTTACCAACGAATAGTGGGATTGACCGTCACATTATAACGCCCCCACGGCTGAAAGGGCGAGCATGTTTGGTGTGATGGGGATTCGAACCCGCCACCCGCAGATTGCGAGTCGAGTGCCCTAACCACCTGGCCATGCCGGGCCTTTTTGTGTGAAGAACATTTTTTATGAAAATACGAAAAACTTTTACAAAAAATTAAAGCGTCATTGATGACACAAATATATTTAAATGTCTCGAAATGGTTAAACTGTTATTCAATAAACCTTTATTACTTTTCTATTTATTAACCAGACCATCTTTTGGCTTCAGTTGCTTCTATGGTAACACAAGGAAAAATCAAGCTCGTAGTCATTCGATCAACGAAAAAAAAAAAAAAGGCGGGAAATTCGTGGATCTAATACACAGAAGGACAGGCGTAGCGAGTTGTTAGAGGTGAATTGAAAGATAAGGCACGGTGATAAAGTCTAAACAAAAATAACGCATTTTATTTCACTGTAGAACTGCCGAAGATAGGAAACTGATTAATTATGGTAGGAATGTTACACTGTATGGTGGCTGTTTAATTTAAATAAAATAAAATAAGATATATTTAATCAAACAATTAACGTGAAGACTGTTTTGAAAACAAAGCGGAGATGAGAAGCAAACTGAAGAGCATGGTGAGACAAAAAAGGAGGGACTTCTACAGCCAGCCTTGGCTTCTTCAGGACAGAAAACGAGTTTTCTCTCCTAAAAGTCCCCACCCCCTCTCAGTGGCAAAGCGGAAAGTTTGCAGACTTTTAACACTAGAAACCGGGTTTCGATACCAGTGGTGGGCACAGCGCAGATAAGCACAAAGCTACACAGTGAGCTAACTACAAAAATAAACAAACTCTCCTGAAAGATAGGAATGAATCTCTCTTCAAACCATAGAAACATCATTCAAAATATATTTTCTCTCTGTACCTGGCCAATCAGAAAGAAGGCACCATAATGTGCCATAGAAACATCATTTAAAATATAATTTCTCTCTGTACCTGGCCAGTCAGAAAGAAGGCACCATAATGTGGAGATCTCTTCTCCATACACAAAGTACAAAACGCCACTTACACTAGAGCAGTGATTCTCAACCAGGGGTAAATTTACCCCCTGGGGGTAAAAAATTACATGGCAGGGGGTAAATAATTGATGTACCTGATGATTGAATAATAATTCAATTAAATTTCACTTTGTAAAATGTGTGTGTGTGTGTGTGTGTGTGTGTGTGTGTGTGTGTGTGTGTGTGTGTGTGTGTGTGTGTGTGTGTGTGTGTGTGTGTGTGTGTGTGTGAGAGAGAGAGAGAGAGAGAGTAGTAGAATGTGTGTGTGTGCTATTTTTGTGCAAAACCTATTTTTTTCTGACTTTCTTGTTTTTCTGTCCCTTTATGATGGCTATGAATTTTTTGTATGGAAGTAAGGCGGTAGATGGAGAAATACATCAAGCCGAGGGGGTTTAATGATGGAGGAAAAGTTGAGAATCCCTGCACTAGAGGATATATTGATTATTACGTTTGCGAACTTGTTAGCCAGTTAGTTCAATGTTGTTAATATTGAATTTGTGTCGGCGATGAAATAAAAGAAATTAGAAAGTAAGTAAAATGTGTCAACTGTGAACTTAGACATATCAGCAAACGTTAGTTAAGCTAACTTGTTGAGCTTTAGTCGAAGAAATACAATATTTTTGCTACCATTAATTAAGTAGACTGGATTTTACCCAGATATTCAGTGAATAATCCAAAAGAGCCCACCCAACAAAAGAAATTACAAAACTATTGTAAGGAGTGGGATTACTTTGGTAAAATCAAATCAAATCCACACTAAACTTTAAGTTGAGACACGTGCTCGGAAGTTTGTTGTAAATTATGAAACAGTGGAAAGAAGATCAAAACGAAAAGACAGAAATAAAAAAAAAGACCAGGAAGAACCTTTATTTATTTGTTTGTTTGCTGCTAAACACAAAATTACTCAATGGGCTATCTCTGGTCTGCCTATTGCGGATATTAAAATCAGAGTTTTAGCGTTATTAGCCTTAATACTTACCGCTGAGCCATCAGTGGGAGATGAGATGTATTAAAGTACTACTGTATTGTATTTGGAAACCAAGAGTTTTCAAAACTATCCACTAACGTTGTGAAAAACAATCGACATTTAAAACAAAATTTTTGAAATGTATACATACAATTACAAATGAAAAAGTTATTTTATTGAATTGTCGAGGATTAATCGTGTTTCTTCATCGAAAGGAAACCGAAGGCCGCCTGTTTCAAGCACTCGCACCAGTATACAGTATTGTGCTGTCTGTCCGTCAGTCAGTAGACACTAAAATGACGTCACATAAGGGACGCTTAACGTTGCATCTTGGACTGTCATGACGTTAATAAAACGTGCGCATGCCATTAATCACGAGAAGAATTGTGCACTCTGTAGTCTACAACACAGCATGGAATATGAACTTCAAAAGCAAGAAATAAAAATATTTGTTACTCTTAATGTTGGTTTTATTTACTCTTAATGTTGGTTTTATTTACTCTTGATACAGAACACTTTCGGGGATCCTACGCAAGTACATCTGGTATAAAAACAATGTTTCAGGTCTCGAGCTGCTTCTTCCATTGTCTGTCGTGTTCAGTCTGATGGTCTTAGTTACCCACCGTTGCCCAACATCAAAACTTTCATTGCAAAAAGTTTTAGCGAATGAAGGGGAGATAAATCTTACACCCACACATTTTGACAAACTTTTCACAGGCCCCTTACTGTATGCCTATATTAGCTTGCAAGATCAAGTTCAAGCAGACCAAAGGCACAAACGACTAGTGAAGCTACATATGCAGACACGACACGTATGTAAATTGGTCAAAGATACATCTGCAGACACGACACGTATGTAAATTGGTCAAAGATACATCTGCAGACACGACACGTATGTAAATTGGTCAAAGCTACATCGGCAGACACGACACGTA